>NC_056743.1:802091668-802144168 GCF_019279795.1 Protopterus annectens | reverse complement strand
AAGTTGTTCAGCTGGGGAAACAAATAGAAATTTGTTGTCTAATAGAGCATCTAGTAGTTCAGCGTTAACCTGATCTGACAGAGGCCGAGTTTGAGCCACACGTTTGCGGAGGACAGAACCTGTGGCAGCTGCCCTACAAAAAGCATCTAAGGCATCACAGCCACATTTTAGGGAATATCTGGAGACATGTAAAGCTTCTTGGTTGTCTCCTGAATTTCCTTAGATAAGGTTCCATCTCCAATAAAGTCTACATTACATAAAATGATGTCCTGGAGAGATTCAAGGTACATTAGCATATGGAATTGGCAATTCAAAGCTCTCATGGCCAGGGTTGTAGAGGCATGAACTTTCTCCCCAAAACTTTTTAATAGTCTACTTTCCCTGTCATTAGGCAAGGGATGTCTGGTTGGTCTGTTAGGTATACCTCAGGTATACCTTCTGTGGATTCAATGAAGTTTGCAGAAGAGTCAACCTTTAGGTTTTTGTAAAGATGTTTGTGAAATTCAAGCATTCATTAAAACCGGTCTTGTTTCCTAGGAAAAGAAGGTAGATAATCAGGGTGCAATGCAATGTCTTCAAAATCAGCATTCAACATAACGTGGGCAGGAGGAAAAGCCAGTGGCCTTGGTGATGGAAAACTTAGCAGTTCCATGTAATGGGTCTGTGCCTGTGAGAACAGCCTGCTGTCTCAAATGAAAACCTCCTTTATTCTACGCATGTTACCCACAAAGGGAAGGTCCTGGGGGGGGGGGGGTAAGAGAGGCTGTCATCTGAGTAAGTTTATGATGGCAAGTGCCCAGAGTAAAACAATTCCCCCCAACCTCAGAACTAGAGGAATCTTCATCTTCCTGAAAAGCTACTTTCCCTCTCTTTTTGGATAGGGAAGCATCAGTAGTGAAAGCAGATTTCATAAAGGCCATGAACTCCTGTGCTATTTTTAGGAGGATTTGGCCCGAGACCTTGATGAAGGCAGGAGTGACAAAAAAAAAAAAGAAAAAAAAAAGGTGTTTCGCTTTGATTTGGGTGTCCTTTTAAAAGGGGTGACCTGATGTTGTGGTCATCCAACCACAACTTCAGTTAGAGCTTTGGTAATCAAGGAAGACAGGCCATCTCCCTTGAGACACATGGCATAGATGCTGGAAGGTGAGGCCTGCTGAATGACTTCAGATCCAACCAGTGTGTGTGTCATTGCGACAAAGGGAAATACTGCCAGCCCAGCTAGCTGGAATTTTGTAAACAATCATATGTCATTTGCGAATATCAACATAATTCATATGCTTGTCTTACAAATGTATTAGAATAAGAAGTTATGTACCTACCATAACGTTCCATGTTAGTTGTCTTCTCTCGCCTTCTTTCTTGCTTGATGGGTTCGGAGCCGATCCTCGGCTCCGACTCGGCACTTGCTAAGCTCGAGAGTCACTTTTACCAGCTTGAGGCAGCCCCATATCCCATGATGCAAGGCGGTAAGTACCCAGATCTCGTTTGATGACAAAGGGCAATAGCACCAAGCATAAAAACACTTCCAAAAGGAAGAAAGAAAACTTACAGGATGGAAGAAGGACCAGCTCTGAATGGTCTTCAGCATAATAATTTCTTGTAAGAAGGTCTGTCCAGGCCTGGGGGAAGGAGGGAGGGTCGCAAGAAACAAGGCGAGAGAAGACAACTAACATGGAACGTTATGGTAGGTACATAACTTCTTAATGTTAAGTTGTCAATCTCGCCTTCATTCTTGCTTGATGGGACCGCGTCCCTAGCACCTCTATCCTGGGTGGCTCAATGGAACAGACTCTTGAGGACTGTAGAGCCAAAACTGGCTCTGTCCCTGGAGGCCAAGTCCAATTTGTAATGGGAAACAAAAGTATGAGGAGTGGCCCAAGTGGCCGCTGCACAAATAGTGTCTAAAGGAAATCTAGCTTGAAAGGCTGTAGAAGTAGTTAAGCTCCTAGTTGAATGTGCTTTAGGTTTTGAGCACAGCTGTTTTCCCCTGAGCAGATAAATTTCAGAGATGACCGAAGAAAGCCATCTAGACAAGGTCACTTTAGAGACAGGAAGGCCTTTCTTATTATCCGCATAGGAAACAAAAAGTTGATCAGATTTCCTAAATTTTTTTGTTCTGTCCAAATAATATCTGAGTTGACGGTGGACATCAAGATAATGTAGTTTTTGTTCGGCTCTGTCTGAATAGTATGGGAAAACTACAGGGAGATCAATGGATTGATTCAAATTGGTTTTTGAGGCGACCTTAGGCAAAAAGGTCGGATTAGTTCTCAATGATACTCTGTCTTTGTGAAAAACCAAATAGGGGGGTCGAACCGATACAGCATGAAGTTCAGACACCCTCCTGGCCGATGTAATAGCTACTAGGAATAAAGTTTTCCAAGAAAGAAATTTTAGGGAGCAAGAAACAGCTGGCTCGAAGGGGGGAAGAATCAAGGATGTCAGCACTAAATTTAGATCCCATTGAGGAGGAGGATTCCTGATTGGAGGCTTTAGCAGGAAAATTCCTTTCAAGAAGGCCCTACAAAGCCTATGGGACATAATATTGTGATCTGCAATCCCGACATGAAAGTTCGAGATAGCAGCCAATTGAACTCTGACTGTGGAAGAAGAGGAGCCTGCATGAAAAATCTCTGCTAAGAAGTCCAGGACTGCCTGAACAGGGGCAGTGAAAGGATCAATATTCTTGGCCTTAGCCCAATAAGAGAAACGTTTCCATTTGCTTGCATAAATCCTCCTGGTAGAGGATTTTAAAGAAGCTACTATGATGTCTCTAACAGGGTTAGAGATCAAAGGAAGCCTGGCTAAGGAAGGAAGTGGAGCAACCATGCTGTGAGGTTGAGAGAAGGGATAGACCGGTGCAGCTGACCGGATTGGTGAATCAGAAGATCTGGCACTGGGTCCAGATGCCACGGCTGCACCTAAAGGTGACGATGGAGGAACGGGAACCAAACTTGTCGAGGCCAGTAAGGAGCAATGAGAATCAATTTGGCTCTCAAAACGGTTGCTTTCTGGATAACTTGAGGGATCAGAGGAAATGGAGGGAAGGCATAAAGAAGTCCCTGGGGCCAGTCCTGGGTCAGAGCGTCTCTGGGGGGATGGCCTGGAAGAGGGAAGAGAGAGAAGAAGTCTGGGCATTTGCTGTTTTGGGGAGTAGCAAAAGATCGCAACATGGGCGACCCCATTCCAGAAAAATCTCTTCCGCTATCGATTGCTTGAGAGACCACTCGTGAGGCATGAGAATAGCTCTGCTCAATCTGTCCGCTACAATGTTGGTTTTCCCAGGGATATGCGTTGCTACCAGAAACCGATGAGAGGAGATCGCCCATTGCCATAGTCTGAGCGCTTCTCGACACAAGGGGTAGGACTTGGTTCCGCCCTGTTTGTTGATATACCAAACTACAGACATGTTGTCTGTGTGGACTGCAATTGTCCCTACGGGAAGAAAGTCGTTGAGGGCTTGCAACGTTAAAAGCACTGCTCTCATCTCCAGGACATTTATGTGCAGGTGGTACTCGAACGGCTGCCACGTCCCATGAACCATCCTGCCCTGATAATGACCCCCCCACCCGATCAGGGAGGCATCCGTGGTGACAGTGGCTACCAGGGATGGGGGTACAAAGTGTCTGCCTTGGTGAACCTGGGGAGATGTGATTCACCAAGCAAGATGATCTTTGCAAGTCTGTGTCACCAGAATCTGGTGATGCATTGGAAGTTGTTGGTACGACCACTGTGTGAAAAGCATCCACTGAAGAAGGCGCATGTAGAAGCGAGCCAGGGAAAGAAGAGTAATGGCCGCAGTCATGAGGCCTAATACCTTTAGAACCATTCTGGCCTGTACTTTCTTGTTGGCTAGAATGATCCTGACATGACTTTGAATGTCTGAAACTCTTTGATCTGTAAGGGTAGCTGACATCTGAACAGTGTTTAAGTTTGCGCCTATGAAAGTAATAGACTGGCAGGGCAATAAGGATGACTTTTCGAAGTTGATCGAGATGCCCAAATGAGAACAAAGATTTATTGTGTAATCCCTGGCTTGAATAAGCTGATGCCTGGTGGTGGCTGACAGGAGCCAGTCGTCGAGATACGGAAACACCTGGAATCCTTGACGTCTCAGGTGAGCCGTGACCACTGCCATGCATTTGGTGAACACTCTGGGGGCTGTGGTGAGACCAAAGGGCAGGGCTCTGAACTGGAAATGACTGGACCCCAGCCGAAAGCGGAGAAATCTCCTGGAGCGTCTGTGAATTTTGATGTGATAGTACGCATCCTGAAGATCTATTGAGCACATCCAGTTGTCCTTCTGTAAGAAGGGCAGAATTGACTGAAGAGTGACCATTCGGAATATTGTCTTCCTCACAGACTTGTTGAGTCTGCTGAGATCCAATATTGGTCTCCAGTCTCCCGTCTTTTTGGGGACCAAAAAGAACCTTGGGTAGATTCCGGGCTCTGAATGGTCTGTTGTAACTGGCTGAATGGCTCTTTTTTGCAGTAGTTTTGAAACTTCTAACTCTGCAATTTCCCTTAGACCGGGTGGTACATCTGGAAGGGAATTTGAAGGGTAGAAAGGACTTTCCTCGAAAGGAATTATGTAACCCTTGGATATGATCGACTGTACCCATCTGTCTTGAGTGAGGGAGTGCCAGGGCTTCTGGGTACAGTGATAATCTTCCCCCGACTGCCTCCAAGGAGGGACAGCCGGGCAACATCTCAGGGATGCTGAAAGGGCTTGTCAGAGAGAGGCTCTCTGTTTCCCTGGTTTTGGACCCCTCTGCCTCTAGAGCGGCGTCTGTTGTTGTTACCCCTCTGCCTCTAGGGGTAAACTGACCACGTGAATCCGGCGTGACTCCTTGGGATTTGCGGAACCACATTTTGCCACCTTTCTGTCCTTTGGGGTAAGGTCTAGAAGGGGTGGAAAAACGGACTCCTACGGCAGAAAGAGTCTTGCCGTCCTGCTCACACCTGGTCAAAGTCTCCTTCACTTGAGGGCCAAACAAAGCTGACCCATCAAAGGGAGAATTTGTGAAGGACGCCTTAAAGGGATCTGCAAAGTCACATAGCCGCATCCAGGCTTGGCGTCTAAGAGCCACACCTGTACCTGCGGCCCTACTCGCTCCATCAGCAGCATATGATATTAGCCGCATGGAGGAGTTTGCAATGGAATTAAGGGTTCCTAGCTGCAAAGCAATTTTTTCCTGAGCCCCTGCAGCTGTAGGATCCTGTACAACATCACCTAGCTCCTTAAGGATATCCCTTTGGAGTCTGGTGAAGTGACATAGGTAATTCAGCGAACGCATAGCAAAGGTCGCTGAGGAAAACATCCGCTTACCGTACCTATCCATGGTCCTAGAGTCCTTATTAGGAGGATGGACGGGTACGGAAGGATCTGCAAGTTCCTTCTTGGTGGCAGCAGCCACCACCATGGCATCAGCGGGGACACCCTTAGTGAGGAATTGCTTATCACACAGGGCAGTAATAAATTTTGAAGGCCTCCTAGGGACTGGCTCTACAGAGTCAGGAGCAGCCCACGCCTTTCGGGCAATAACCTGCATAAGGGGGTCGAAGGGCGGAGACACCCAGGAGGTGGAGGGCCGAGATCCAAACGCCTCTAGGTATACTGACTCATCCTCAGAGGGATTATTGGTGGGCCAGTTTCCCCTCTGTCTAAGGAGTTCTAGGATGTCTGAGAAGGAGACATCCTCAGAGGGGGATCTTGGGGATCCCTCTGACTCATCTAAGTCAGTATCTGAAGTGACAGACTCGGTGGAGTCTACATGTTTCCTCTTACAGGTCCTCTTCCTAGGAGGATCTCCCGAAACATCAGGAGAATCCTCAGAAGAGGGGGATATTTCCAATGGGGAAACCTGAGGCGGAGGATCTCTGGGTCCTGTAGCAAGAGAAGTGGCAGAGATGTCAACAGGCACTATAGAGGGAGGAGCTAAGGGAACAGACTGCTGGCTGATACCCGTGGCCAGCACACTCTTCATCACCTCGAATGCTCCCCTCCCAGGAAGGTCCGAGAGAACCCGTTCCGAAGAGCTAGGAACTCCAGGGACCACCGAAAGGGAAGTCTCCGAGGCAGATGTCGGAGCAGAGCTCACCAAGGCCGAGGCTCCAAGGGGAAGAGCGGGTTCGGACAAGGGTCCGATGCCACTCACCCCCTCGGAGGAGACCATGGAAGCCCGGCCACCGAATCCCTCTAAGGAAGGTCTCGAAGAGGAGATAAGAGTAGAGGCTGAAGGAACAGAAGGGGGTATCTATCCCTCAGCCGTAGCAGTAACCATTCCCGAAGACTCCCAACTCCAAGCTCTGGGGTAGAGTTGAAGGAGGAACTGCAATGGGGTGTGGACTAATAGCCGTCTGTTGAGACGGACTATGTAACATTTGGGCCAGTGCCTGTGACTTAAGTAATCTACTGACCACTCTCTCTAAATCATGGTCAGAAAGCCTGGATGACCTTGAAGATCGGCTCCGATGGCTCCGTTCCGAGAGGAGAGGTGAAGCCGGAGCCGAAAGAATCGGCTCCAAGGAAGGAGACCTAGACCTCTTCCTCGAAGGAGCCATCGGAACCGATGAAACTATTGAACCTGTCGGAGCCGACAACTTATCGGAGCCGACAGGTAGCTTCGATGCATCGGCTCCAGCCGGAGCCGATACAGCCACAAAAGTAACGGTGTTGGAGCCGATCGGAGCCGACACCGATGCCTGAGCCACATGGTGGTCGGAACCGATCGGAGCCAACACCGAAGTGGTCGAACCAGAATCGGCACCGATAGCCATCGGTACCGAAGGTTTAGTTAAGCCAGAATCGGCTCGAGTCGGAGCCGAGGCCGCAGGCTTGGACACAGAAGCCTGGGCCTTGGAAGACTTAGAAGTCTTGGATGGAGCCGACTTAGCCGGAGAGCCCTCCGGCTTAAGAAGGCCCCTCAAAATCAACGTATTTCTTCTTTCCTGCAGGACTCTCTGGCTGAAAGAATGACATATAGCACAGGAGTCCTGCAGGTGAAGAGGCCCCAGACAGTACAGGCAAGAAGTGTGACCGTCTGTCAGAGACATTTTCTGACAGCACGAGTCACACTTCTTAAAGCCTGAGACCCTTTCTTTAGACATGGTGTAAACACAGACACACACACCAGTCAAAGAAATTAAATTAAATATACCAAAAGGTATAACTAGAAAACACACACACACACCCTAACAGGGGGGGGGGGGGGATGGGATGGGTGAAAGTCTGACTAAAAAAAAAAAAAAAAAAGAAGAGACAGAGAATTTTCTGTCAGAAAAGGTTTAAAACTAATAAAAAACTAACAATTAAGGGTTTTTTTGTTAAAAGGGGCTAAAATAGCAAAGTAGCAAATCACTTACCAGGAGCTGGTAAAAGGAGGACCTCATCAGCGAAGCGGCAAACGAGATCTGGGTACTTACCGCCTTGCATCATGGGATATGGGGCTGCCTCGAGCTGGTAAAAGTGACTCTCGAGCTTAGCAAGTGCCGAGTCGGAGCCGAGGATCGGCTCCGAACCCATCAAGCAAGAATGAAGGCGAGATTGACAACTTAACATCTATAGGTTATATGTACATTAAACTACAGGTACGGAATTGTGTGTTGAACAGGGTTTGTACAGTACTGAGCTTCAAGGATGTGTCCACAGTGCACCCTATTGGAAAAGAACGGAAAATATATAAACTATATACCCGTGCAAATGTATATGTTTTAACAGCAGAAACTAGAACATACATAACTTGCAAAACTTCAAGAAAATAATTGAAATTAAATTGTTTAACGATTGTGCTATATATGTTATGTCTCAGTTTCAGTGTAGTAGCAGACAATGTCTAGAGCTAGAAGTTTTTTACATCGTCTTGAAAGAGAAGTAATTACTAGGTTTGAGATGAATAAGTGTTTCATGACTTCCAGGATCTGCAGACATCTGAGAAATATGTATTTTTCACAAGGGAATGTCAAATGCTACTCAGGGTGTTTAGCTTGGGAACTAAAGTCAGGCAACAAAAAGTGAAGTCATCCAAGCTAATCCAACAGTAATATTTAATATTAATGTAAGAACTCTCTCAGAGAGAGACTGTGCATTTTGTATCCTGTCTGACATAGAAACATCCACTCATCACCACCTTCTGCACTTGGCTTGCTGTAAGTTTGTTTTTAGGGCATAGTAACCCTTTTAGATTCAGACAGGAATATAGTAAAGTATAGCTTAGCTGTTTTCTTTATTTATTTGAAACTGTCCTGCAATGAAATATTTCCTGCGATTTTGAACTCTGATGTAACTGATTACTTACTGAGTTTTGTCTTGTTCTTTTACTATTTATTTATTATTAAATATATTTAAACCTATCTTTGTGACAGATATCTGTGAGACATTTAAGCTCTGAGACTACTTGCATATATATTTGGTGACACTGTACAAGCCACTTCTAAATAGCCTTGCTCTTGGTCAGACTACCATTTGGATTATTAGTAACATTACACAGTAGGATTGGACACCCTTTGTTAAGGGCCTTAGAGTAGCTGATAAAGAACTGGCCGGTGGCAGCTGGAACTAACTTATAGTCTGGGCAGAAGGGGGTATAGCTAGTAAACCTGTGCCAGCTTTTCTCAGGTGTGTGTGTGTTTGTATATAAATCAAATCTCAAAAGTGTGTGTCTCAGCTACTTGGGCAGGGACACGGAGCACTGGTTGGACAGAGAGGGTGCTGGAGGTTTTAGCTTGGCCACTCAGCTGAGATCTGAACCCTATACCTGTGCTAGTGAGGAGTCTTTTTGGGGATCTTGAGAAACCAGCCCAAGACTGACTGATCTCTGTGTCCTCTTAAGGGAAATTGCACTTTACTGTGTGTGTACTTGTCATCCTCCCAATGTGTATGTTTCTCACTGTTGCCAGTGGTGAGGACTGAAGCTCCTTGATTATTGGGCCAGTGGCAGGGGCGTCACAGTCCTGGTAGTATTCTTATGTAGGCCGGCAACCATAGCAGCCTCCTGAGGGGGTACGTCAGAGGGTTTAGGCCCAGGAGTCGCTGGACCAGGGGGCTTCAACAGTGTCTCACATAGGTTGTTGGTCGACTTATAACCTAGAGCTGGCGCTTTCTCAGTAATGTCATGGTCCTTGGCCTTTTTGCCTTTCCATTTTTTTTTATAATGACACTAACCTAACCCAGAGCTTCCTGAGTCCCTGGAGTAGCAGTGGACTGTGATGCCATCGGGGAAACCAAAGAGCAAGACTCCATGTTGGCAGCTAATACCTTGGTCCTGTGTTTTAGGGTTTTTGCATGGAATTATAGTCAGGACAGTCAGGCATCACACTGAGGCCCCAAGCAGAACAAACAAAACAAGTGAATATCTTTATTTCAGTAAAGGTTCTCTGGAAAAACAAACAAGTTGTGATCTCCAAATGACTGAAGTAGGTGGCCACAGGTGCCAAAAGAAAAAGGAAGAGTAAAAGAATAAAAAATATATAAAAAAATGCCATATACTAGGGAAGCATAGTCTAATTTCCTGACAATTATATTGCACAAATGCAGTTACCAAAAAAAAAAAAAAAAAAAAAAATAGTAAAGTTTCCTTTGATCAGCTGTTTATGAAAATCAACCTAGTGTCATGGAAATTACTCTGTACATCAAAAGAAATAACCAGAAGAAAATAAACGCATAAAACGAAAAGAAGCACCTGAACCCTATAAGGTTTCTCTAGTCATGTCTTTGAGGACGAAAGAAAATTTCCCATTTAATATACTGAGACAGACCATCTGAAAATTCCATTAAACCTCTTTATGCTGGCAATTTCAGCAATCACTAATTCTGAAATTCCCTGACCTGGCAAACCTTTGTTACTCTGCAACAGTGGGTATTAAACTGTCTGAATAATGCACACAAATATACACTATGGGTGTTAGTGTCACTCATTTCATCGCTATAAGAGTGATAGTTATTTAAACTACTTTAACTGCTAAACAGCACATCAGCAAAAATATAATTCAGACACTAATTTGTATTAAAACATCACTTTGAATATTAAAGAACAGACTTTTCTTCAATGAGAACAGATTAATTTCAGGAGCAAGCATCAGTATTTCAGCCTGTTACCAAGATCATCCTACCTGAAGCGATACCCCTTGTACCTGGCTACAATACTGCGGCAAGCTGCAGGGTGAGATTAAAATGAGCAGCTTGTAATGCTATTTCCACGCCATCAAAGTTTTAACGAGCTGCAGGGGAAAAGAAAGGGGGAGAAAGGAAAAGAAGCAGAAAAGAAGGAAGTCTGAGTCTTTGATAAGTTGAAGTTTAGTAGCATAAACACACTAAAGTAAGCAGATTAAGAGAGAGTGATTAAAGGTGGCTACTTTTAAATGCATTAAGAACATTTATTTTATAGCCATTTGTTACACCACCTGCAAAAATCATTCACTTCAAAGTTTGCCTGTACCTGTCCACTTAGCATACAGTGAAACCGGTTTTTAAGCCATCTTTGATGCTATTTTTTCGCACAGACATTCAAATTATTATGTTTAATAGCTATGTAGGAAATGTAAACAACCATTTAAATGAATTCAAAGCAGACACTAGTGCAGAAATTTCTCTGAAGAGTTTTGTTTAATGAATCAATATTTAATCTAGACAACCTCACAACTTTTAAGTGGTTTCTATCCTCCCACTGAAATCAAGTGAAAGTTAACTGATTAGGATCTGAACAATGCTTTCCTAACACATCCAACAACCTGGATCTCATCCATGATGACTTTAAAGTTCAGCCTGCAAGACTGGTGCCATGGCATATTAAAGACAAATGAAATTCAGCCAGTTAATGTCAGCTGCATAACCCATAGTGGAATTTTTGATCTCATCTGCAGATATTCTCAGAACATGTCAAACCAGTCTTTAATAGGTAATAGTTTAAACAAGAATAAGACAATGTTATAAAATCATTGATCTTCACACTGGGACCACAAACCATTTAGTGGAACATTATGAAGATGGTAAATGTCACATGCTCCGTATCTTACTGCCTGTTTTCATGTTAGCTGTTTTCATACCTAGTGAAAAATCACACTAACATACAAAAGTCACACCTTTCTGTTCATCTGGCAAGTCTTCATTTGCTTTTTGTGTGTTAAGGAATTAGACCTCCTGGGATACTGGGTAGTTATAAAAGGAAGTTAACTATCTCAGAGCACAGGAACTACAGCCCTTTTCATTTACCCTACAGTGTGACTGCACCATTTACGGATACTTGCTGAACAAGAATTGCATTTAATTTTGCCCCGTCTGAAAACTAAGAACTGCTTGCTGATCAAGAAGTGCAAAATGCATCACTGCTGAATTTAACAGATGGTATTGTTAGAAAGCAGTAATAAAACACAAACTAGACCACCCACAAAATCAAAACAAGAAAACAAATGGAGAGGAAGACAAAGGGCAAAAGCTGGGTGCCAGATGTAAATTCAGCTACTCAAATCTACAGGGGGGTTTACACTTAACTCTCCATGCAGGAGGGCTTTCAACTATAGCTGGAGTAAACTAATGTGTGGTTGGGTACACATTTCCAAGAAGACTTACTGTGCTTCAGATAATAGCCAATGGAGCCAGATCAGAATTCTACTTTTTGATTACACAATTCAGCACATTAAAATAGTGAACAAAGGAAAAGGCACAACAGGATTACAGAAAGGAACCTAACTACAGAAAAAAAGAAGTTATGTCTTACCATAACGTTCCATCTGAGCTGTTGCTCTTCTTCCAGTCATCACTGATGGGTTCAGTTCCGAGCACCAAAAACTCTCGAGCTAAGCTGCTACCCACAATGTCCCTTGCTCATTTACCTCAGATCGAGTTCACATGCAACATACAGAGAAAGAATAAGTCAGAGGCCATCTCTGCACAGAACCCCTAATACACCACAGAGACCCAGAAGATCTGCCAGGAACCTTAGGAGGGGGTCGGTGGGAGGGTGTGATGACTGGAAGAAGATCAACAACTCAGATGGAACGTTAAGTAAGACATAACTTCTTTATCTGAAGTTGTTGATCTTCTTCCTATTCATCACTGATGGGACAGAGTCCCCAGCTACTTGGAGAAAGTACAGTTGTGTACACTTACCATAAATGTAGATGTTCGAGTGTGTTCACTGTTGCAGTCATTACATTTGGGTAATTTGCTGGCAGGTTGCCCTCAGTCAGCCTGAATAACAAAGTCTTGGGTCCTGCGTCAGTTGCTGTCTCCTCATCCATGACGTCAGGTCGCCAGGGGTATAAAACATGCAGCCGATGCCATTTTCTCTTGCCCCAGATGTCAGGTGCCACCAAAAAGGTAGCAAATATATATATATATATATATATATATACATACATACACACACATATATACATGCATCAAAGTAAAGTTTACCTTCATCTACAAGCAAATACACCACATAGTTTGAAGAAGATAGAGAAGGAAAGATAAACTCCAGAATGAAAGAGGGATGGCGGGAGGGTAACCTGGACTGCAACAGTGAATACACTCGAACATCTACATTTATGGTAAGTGTACACAAGTGTACTATGTTCTTCATATTTCTCTGCTGCAGTCATTACATTTGGGTAGAATCCCAAAGCTATGGCTGGGAGGCTGGAGCTAAACAGCATTAGGTGCGGCTATAAGGCCCTGCAGAACTGCAATGGCAAAGCCTGCCCTGGACTTAGAGTAGAGAGATAAATGATAGTGCTTTGTAAAGATGTGAACAGAACTCCCAAGTAGCAGCCTCTAGAATGTCTTTGGTTGGTACTCCTCTGAGAAAGGCTGCTGAAGTAGCTGCAGCCCTGGTGGAATGAGACCTAATGCCCTTGGGCACAGGTTTACCATGGTGTAAGTAGCAGAAACAGATGCACTGGCTTATCCACTTTGAAATTGTCTGCTTTGAAATAGCCTTGCCTTCTGATCCCGCAGCATATGTTACTAGTAATTGCTCAGTTTTCCTTAGAGCTTTAGTCCTGCTCAAGTAGAATTTTTGCTGTCTGTGTATGTCCAAGGAATGCAGAACCCCCCCCCCCCCCCGTTCTGCGGATTTGGATAAAAGGTTGGCAGATGAATTGTTTGGTTAAGAGCCAGACTGGAAACCACATTAGGCATAAATGTAGGATTTGTCCTCAGACACCCTGTCTGGGTAAAATATGACAAAAGGCTCTACCAGCCATCAGGGCCTGTAGCTCTGAAACTCTTCTTGCTGAAGTAATTGCTAGTAGTAGAGCTATTTTCCATTATAAGAACTTTATATCAACGGTAGCAGCTGGTTCAAATGAAGGCAGGGTGAGCTTTTCCAATAGATAATTGAGGTCCCATGCAGGTAATGATGATCTTCTAGGAGGCCTTAAATTTGTGGCTCCTCTAAGATACTGCTTTAGTAAAGGATGAGAAAAGATTGGGGGCTCTGTATTGTAATGAGCAGAAGTGGCAGAGGCATGTATTTTAATTGATGAGAAAGATAGCCCTTTGTCAAGCATCTCAGTTAAGTATTGTAATATCGAAGGAATATTTGGTTCTGCTGTATCAGTTCCTTGTGCTTGATTCCAAGCACAGAATCTCTTCCATTTATCAGCATAAGATTTTCTAGTACTAGGCCTTCTGGCTTCCAAAATGACATCCATCACAGCTTTTCTGAGAGGAGTTGTTTGTATAACTACATGAGCAGCCATGCCGCCAGGTTCAGTGTCTGGAGTTGATTATGCAGGATCTGATGGGACAGTAGTAGAGGTCTTTGAGGTAAGGTCCAAGCTGGGTATTGAGACAAGTTCGTTAGGACTGGGTACCAGTATTGGCGGGGCCAGTCCGGGGCAATTAGTATCATCTTTGGTTTCTCTTGTCCGACTTTTAGGAGGACCTTGGAAAGAAGAGGCAGAGGAGGAAAGGTGTACACTGACAGGTTTTTCCAACTGAAGGATAGGGCGTCCACTTTCCATGCTTGTCTGTGATAAGTCCTTGTGCAGAATCTTTTCAATTGATAATTTTGAGGAGAGGCAAATAAGTCTATGTCTGGGCTGAAGACTTGTGGATTTAGTTTCCACTCGCGAGGGTCCATGAGGCTTCTGCTTAAATCGTCTGCCAGAGAATTTTGCTTTCCTGGCAGGAACTGAGATTGAAGATGTATTTGGTAAGTCAAAGCTGTGTCCCACAATGCCATGGCTAATCTGCAAAGGGGGTACGAGTGTGTGCCCCTTGCTTGTTTATATGCCATATGACCGTGGTGTCTTTATTAGTAGTTGTCCTGGATGAAGTAAGTCCTTGAAGGCTGTTGGGGCATTTTGAACAGCTAGCATCCCTTTCTGGTTGATATCTAGATGCATTTGTTTTGGGGACAATATGCCCTGAATGCATCTTCCTGCCGTGTGGGCCCCCCAGGCATAATCTGATGCATCTGTTAAGGTTTGGCTGGCGGGGGTAGAGTGAAGGCCCATCCCATGTTTTGGTGATATGCCTTTGCCCACCATAGAAACTCCTGTTGTAGGCAGGGAATGAGAGGAATCATTGTTTCCAGACTGTGAGAATGTTGATTCCATAAACTTTTTAGGTACCACTGAAGTTTCCTCATATGCAGTCTTGCATATGGAATCAGTAGGATGCAGGATGCCATGAAGCCCAAAGCCTGCTGAATTTGTCTTGCAGATAACTGGGTTTTTGTTGCCATCAGTTTGAAGTAAGTAGTCAGTTGTCTTTGCTTGTCTGGCGTGAGGTAAGCCATCTGGGCAGTTGTATTCAAGCTTGCACCCAGGAATGTTATCTTTTGAGAGGGTACCAGTTGTGATTTATTTTCATTTATTGTGTACCCTAGACATATTAGAAGCCTTTTCACAAATGCCAGGTGTTGAAGAATGTCCTTGCTCTCTGCTTGAATGTATTTGTATACTTTTTGTCTGCAAAATGCAATTACTGGTGCCAGGCACTTTGTGAAGACCCTGGGCGCAGTAGATAAGCCAAAGGGCAGTGCAGAGAATTGGTAATGCATCGAGCCAGCCTTGAATCTGAGGTATCTTCTGCACAATTGTCTTATTGGGACATGCAGGTATGCCTCTTTTAGGTCTAATGTCACCAGCCAAGTATTCTTGCCCAGCATGGGCAGAAGCTGCTGCAAAGTCGGCATTTTGAATTTTGGAATGTCCAGGTATGTGTTCAAAATTTATAAATCCAGTATTGGCCGCCAGGCCTTGTCCTTTCTGGGTACCAAGAACAGTCTTGAATAAAAACCTTGTCCTTTTTCCTGTTCTGGTACTGGTTGAATGGCCCCATATCTATGAAGGTCATAACTTGTTTCTGAGCCTCTGCCCATTGATTTTGTGGCAGATCTGGCCAACCGTTTGGAATTGGCAAAGTGTGGAAATGGAATCTGTACCCCTGGGATACTATGTTTAATACCCACTTGTCCTGGGTAATTAACTGCCAATATTGAGCATGAAGTGCTAATTTCCCCCCCAAGGGGGCTGCCAAAAGACAAGTGCTTGGTGAAGGTAGAGGGAAGTCATTGAGACTGCTTACTGTAGGGTTGTGCTTTGTTTCCTCCAGATTTGGAGGTGGAGGCACCCCATTGCTTTGACCTGTAAGAACCCTGCAATTGGTATCTAGAGCCTTTTGAGCACCTGGATTTGCCTTGTGAGGCTCTGTTGGGCACAGGAAAGGACCAATTTTTAGTAGGCCAGTGCCTACTGAACCTGGGTGGCTGCACTTGTAAGAAATCTTTTACAGTTTGCACAGATTTAGCTTTGTCTTCCCTTTTCTTTAAAACCTCTTCTGCCTTATTACCAAACAGAGTATCATGCTGCAAAGGGGCATACAACAATTTAGCTTTAACATGATCAGGCAGATTTTGCTTTTTGAGCCAGGCATGCCTTCTAATCACAGATCCAGTAACTGCGGCCCTGCAAGAGGCCTCCAAGGAATCAAAACCACATTGCAAAGTATGCTTTCCAACCTGTTCTGCTGAATGCAAGAATTCCTGTAATTCTTTATTTTCCACACAATCAGAAATCAACATAATTTTCTGTTTCAATAAGCCTATAACATGCTGTTGATATTTAAGCATATGAAACTGGCAGTTTAAAGCCCTAATTGCCAAGGTTGCAGACGTATACACCTTCTTTCCCCATATATCCAGCACCCTGGAATCTCTATCAGAGGGGGTAGGATTTTTGGCTGTAGAGGCCTTTACACCTTTGGGACCCTGTGAGATAGTCTCAGGATCAGCGGCAGGATTTTTGAATAGAAATTTGTGGGAGTCAGGAACCCTGTAATATCTGTCTGGCTTACTAGGAGCCGGAGGTAGGGAATCAGGAGCCATGCTTGATTCCGAAAACACATCAACAATGTCTAATACAGGAGGTATAGCCAAAGGCCTATGCTGAGGAAGAAGGAGGAAATCCCTAAGCCTCTTTTTTGATTCAGAGAAATCCTGAGTCTCCCAATGAAAATATTCCCTTAAAGTATGCAAGGATTCTCCAAAAGAATAATCCTCAGGAGGAGATGCAGATGGAATGGATTCTTCTGCATCAGAATCCTTATAGGGTGGAACAGAAAATTCCTGATCAGAAGAGGAATCAGAAGAAATGGAAACCTTATCTGAAGAATCATAATCAGTGTCTTGCCTAGGCCTCTTAGCAGGGGGGTTGGGAACCCCTGATCAAGGTAATTAAGTCCTCAGCCATTTTGATCATCTGTTTTTTAGGCATTGGGGCCTGAGCACGTGGCTCATGCGTCGTTTTTTTAGACGCAGAAGATGTCTTAGATCTTGTTTTTGAGACTCGCGTTGGTTTTATATAAAAATGTTGAGACCTGAAAACACCCTCAGAAGCTGGTGCCTGCTCAGCGGCTCCGGACCAATCCAAGGGAAAGACATCCACGGGTTCAATACTCTGAGAATCTCGCGGCATACCGGACTCTGCATGGGTCTCGGTAGAGGCCTGCGACTCAAAAGTAGCAGGTATCAGGGGCTGCGAAAGTGCCTCTGAGTACTGGCGAACCGGCGACTGGCTTAGAAGTTTTGTCGTCGGTTTTGGATCACAACGGTCTGTCTCTTTTTTTTTTTTGTGTTTTTTGTGAACTCCGGTAGTCTGATTGCTAACAGACAACATTTCAGGGTAATTAAATCTGGATCCAAAATATTTAGAAGCAAAAATATGCCGACACTTAATAGTGTGTTGGTTAAATCTAGCACAAAACCAACAGCAAGGCACGTTATGATCTGGGCCTAGGCAAGAATACAGTACAAATGAAAATCCTTATGAGGTATTTGCTTCCCACAAGTAATGCAATTGTTAACTTTTACTGACATCGGTAAGGAGCAAGAAAAAGTTTCCCCAATGGGGTACTTAGCTTTAGTTGAAGACTTCGGTTCTGAAACTCGAATACGAAAATTTCAGGAGTCGGCCAACCGGCACTTGCAAACTGCTTCTGCTTCGGGCACCGCACGGCAAGAAAGACTGAATAAAATGGCGTCGGCTGTTATTCAGGCCGACTGAGGGCAACCTGCCAGCAGATTACCCAAATGTAATGACTGCAACAGTGAAACACGAAGAACATCCTGGGTGGCCCTTATGGAAGAACATTTCTGAGAACCATTGAACCAAAGGCCAGTCTTCCCCCGGAGATCAGATCCAATTTGTAATGCTTGAGGGGCTTAGCCAAAATGGCAGCTGCACAAATGTCATCCATGGAGGCCCTAGATTGGAAGGCAACAGATGCGCAATAGCCCTAGTTGAGTGAGCTTTGATATGGCCAGGCTTAGATCCCTCCATAAGTGAATATGTGAAGGCAATGCAATCCCTGAGCCATTTAGACAGAGTAACCTTTGATATTGCACCAAACGAAAAGCTGGTCTGATACTCTGTCCTTATGAAAGATCAGATAAGGGCTCTTGAGACATAATGCTTGCATTTCAGAAATTCGTCCTGCTGAAGTTATAGCCACCAGGAATAAGGATTTCCATGACAAGAATTTTAGATCACATGTGGCAGCAGGCTCAGATAAGGGCTCTTGAGACATAATGCTTGTATTTCAGAAATTCATCCTGCTGAAGTTATAGCCACCAGAAATAACGATTTCCATGACAAGAATTTTAGATCACATGTGGCAGCCAGCTCAAATGGGGACAGAGAGAGCCTGCAGAACCCAGGACAAATTCCATGCCTCCACCGGCTGTCTGACTGGAGGCCTGTTGTGAAAAATACCTTTGAGGAAAGGTGTTGCAAAGACGAGAGGAGATGAGTGTTACTCCTTCAGTCCCATTATGGAAGTTGGAAACAGCTGCTAGATGGACTCGAACAGTAGAAGCCAAGGCCCCTTTGTTGAACAGCTCAGCCAAATAATGAAGAATACAGGCTACGGGGGCTGAGAACGGGTCTAGCTTCTGATCACGTGACCAAATGGAGAATCTTTTCCATTTATCCCTGTAAAGTTTCCTGGTGGATGGTTTATGAGAAGCCCAAATAATATCCCGGACGGGTGAAGAGAGGGTTTCCTGCCTGGCAACTAACGGAAGTGGAGAAACCAAGCTGTCAGCTTGAGGGTGGACAGATTCGGGGGAGTGAGCCCTTGTGGGTGAGAAATTAGGTCCTGACAAGTGTTTAGGATCCAAGGAGGTTGTTAACAGATGAGGTCGAAGGAAGGGAAACCACACCTGACGAGGCCAGAACGGAGCGATGAGGATCACTTTGCTTCTCAACTGAATAGCTTTCCGTAGAAAGTACAGTTGTGTACACCTACCATAAATGTAGATGTTCGAGTGTCTTCACTGTTGCAGTCATAACTGTAGGGTGCTCCTGCCGGCAGGCAGCCCGAGGTCGGCCAGAATCCCAAAGTCTGGGTCCGGCGTCGGCTGTATAAGCTAGTATCCTGACGTCAGTACGCCTTGGTACATAGCCCCCAGCCGACGCCATCTTCTCCAGCCTTTCTTGCCCTAGATGTCAGAAGTCCCCAACAAATCAAAAATGAATCCAACAAGGAAACACAAATACACCACAAATATGAGAGAAAGAGGGAATAGGAGGGAGGGAAACCCCGACTGCAACAGTGAAGACACTCGAACATCTACATTTATGGTAGGTGTACACAACTGTACTATGTTCGTGTTTCACTGTTGCAGTCATAACTGTAGGGTGGAATCCCAAAGCAGTGTAGAGGGGAGGAGGCTTTAGATAGAAGAAGGGGAGGCAAGAATACCCTGCAAGACAGCAGAGGCAAAGCCTGCCCTAGACTTAGAAAACAAGGGGAGATTGTAGTGCTTGGAAAAAGTATGCACACAACTCCAAGTGGCAGCTTCCAAGATATCCTTGGTAGGGACTCCTCTGAGGAAAGCTGTAGAAGTAGCAGCTGCTTTAGTAGAATGACTTCTAATGGTCCCTGGAAACTGTTTCCCATGATGAGTGTAACAAAATCTGATTCCATAAGCAATCCATTTGGAAATAGTTTGTTTAGAAATAGGTTTTCCAAGAGAACTGGAGGCAAAGGAAACAAACAATTGGTTAGACTTTCTGAAATCTTTAGTCTTGTCCAAGTAAAATCGTAACTGTCTGTGTACATCTAATGAATGCAAAATCATTTCCCCTTTATTTTGAGGATTTGGAAAGAAAGTAGGAAGGTGAATTGTCTGATTCAAAGCCACTTTCGAAATCACCTTAGGCATGAAAGTAGGATTGGTCCTCAAGGATACTCTGTCCTGATGGAAAATAAGATATGGTTCCACAGCCATGAGAGCTTGCAACTCTGAGACCCTTCTGGCAGAGGTCAAAGCTAACAAAAGAACAGTCTTCCAGGATAGAAACTTAATATCTGAAGATGCAGCAGGCTCAAAAGGAGGCAAAGTAAGTTTTTCTAAAACATAATTAAGATCCCAGGCAGGGACAGGAGGGGTCCTTGGAGGCCGCAAATTTTTAGCCCCTCTCAAGAACTGCTTCACCAAAGGATGTGAAAAACAGGAGGATCAGAACTGAAATGCAGAGATAGCAGAAGCATGAATCTTAATGGAAGAAAAGGAAAGTCCTTTAGATAAAAGTTCGAAAGGTAAAGCAAAATAGAGGAGAGATCAGGAACCTGAGGATCAGAGCCTCGGTCCTGCATCCAAATAGAAAACCTCTTCCATTTAGAGGCATAGGATTTCCTAGTGCTAGGCCGTCTAGCTTCCAAAAGAACATCCAAGACTTGTTTGGGAAGACTAGAGGAAATCAAATTCCTTTGAAGAGCCAAGCTGCCAAGCAAAGGGTCTTGAGATTGGAATGTAGTAACTGACCCTGATGCTGGGACAGAAGCAAAGGGTTCAGTGGAAGAATCCAAGGAGGCCCCGAGAACAGGAGCTTTAAGGTTGGATACCAAAACTGTCGAGGCCAATTTGGAGCAATCAAGATGAGGAACTTGGGCTTGTCCTGCTTTATCTTTAGTAGTACCCGAGGCAGTAGAGGAAGAGGAGGGAAGGCATATGCTGAAAGGCTTCTCCAGCTGAAGGACAGGGCATCCACTCTCCATGCTGTTTTGTGGAAGGACCTGGTGCAAAAGCGAGGCAGCTGATGATTGAAATGGGATGCAAACAGATCTATCTGGGGACATCCCCAAACTGCAGTAATCCTGTTGAACAAGTTGGTGTCTAGCATCCATTCGTGAGGATCTGAAATGTTTCTGCTCAGGCTGTCTGCTAAGAGATTCTGTTTCCCTGGAATGAATTGAGCCTGGAGATGCAGATTCAAATTTAGAGCTGTGTCCCATAAACCCATAGCTAGTCTGCAAAGGGGGTATGAATGAGAACCCCCCTGCTTGTTGATGTACCACATGACCGTGGTGTTGTCTGTCTAATTAGCAGAGGCCCTGGTTGTAAAAGGTCTTTGAAGGCTAAAAGGGCATTTTGAACTGCCAACATTTCCTTCAGATTGATGTGCCAGTGAAGATGGTCCTTTGTCCAGGTTCCCTGCTGGCAATTGTCTAGAAAGTGTGCTCCCAAGCATAATCCGAGGCGTCTGTGGTTAGGATTTGAGTAGGTTGAGGGAGACGAAAAGGTTTTCCTTCGTTTAAAGTGCATGCCCTGGACCACCAGAGGAACTCCTTCTGGAGGCAGGGGATCAGAGGAATCAGAATATCCAGATCGTGGTAATGCTGTGACCATACACTTTTCAGATACCATTGAAGCTTTCTCATGTGAAGCCTTGCGTTTGGAATCAACAGAATGCAGGAAGCCATGTAGCCCAGAGCCTGCAGGAATTTCCTTGCAGTGAGCTGAGATAGAGTTGCCAAGGTGTTGAAAGTAGAAGCCAGCTGAGTTTGTTTTTCTGGAGTGAGGTAGGCCCTTTGTAAGGTTGTATTTAAGAGGGCTCCCAAGAATACCATTTGTTGAGAAGGGATCAAGTGTGACTTTTTTATGTTCACTGAGAATCCCAGTAGTAGGAGAAGACGTTGAACAAAGTCCAGATGTTGAAGCAGAAGATCTTTGCTGTCTGCCTGAATAAGGCAGTCGTCCAAATAGGGGTAAATCTGGATCCCCTGAAGTCTGCAGTAAGCCACTACTGGTGCCAGGCACTTGGTGAAGACTCTGGGCGCAGTAGATAAACCAAAGGGCAGAACAGAGAATTGAAAGTGCCTCGAACCTGCCTTGAACCTGAGGAATTTCCTGCGTTCTTGTCTGATAGGGATATGCAAATAGGCTTCCTTTAAGTCCAATGTCACCATCCAGGCGTCCTGAGAGAGCATTGGAATTAGCTGTTGCAGAGTAAGCATCTTGAACTTTGGAATTTCCATAAAGGTGTTTAACACAGAAAGGTCCAGAATAGGTCTCCATGAGTTTTGTTTTCTGGGAACCAGAAACAGCCTTGAATAAAACCCTTTTCCCATCTCCGAGAGTGGAACAGGCTCTATGGCTCTCATGGCCAGAAGAGCATCCACTTGAGTTAAGGCCTCTGACCATTGAAGTTTTGGCAGATCTGGCCAACCGTGAGTCCTTGGCAAAGTGTGAAAGTGGAACTTGTAACCTTTTAAAATCACGTCCAATACCCATCTGTCCTGGGTAATATGAGTCCAATTTCTGTAAAAAAGAGACAGTTTTCCTCCGAGAGGGGCGTCCAGGTAAAGGGGTCCTGAAGCCCAACCGAGAGAGTCATTGAGTTTGCTTTCTTTGAGATTGGGATCTGTCTTCTCCCCTTCTAGGTGAAGAAGCAGTCCATTGTCTAGATCTGTAAGAGGTCTGGCCTTGACCACGACCTCTGGAGCGTCTATATCTTCCCCTTTGAGGCCTGTCAGACGTGGGAAAGGACCAATTTTTAGAGGGCCAATTCCTGGAAAATCTAGGAGGCTGAACTTGCAAGAAATCTTTTACAGTCTGCATGGACTTTGCCTTTTCTTCCATCTTTTTAATAACTTCCTCAGCCTTAGAACCAAAGAGAACATCTTGTTGAACAGGGGCATCTAATAACTTAGCCTTAACCTGTTCAGGTAAACTTTGTTCACGAAGCCAGGCATGTCTCCTAATCACAGTACCAGAGGCAGCAGCCCTGCAGGAAGCATCCAAAGCATCAAAACCACAATGTAAGCTATGCTTGTTAACCTGTTCAGTAGCATGCAAAACATCCTGAAGTTCCTTATCCTCTGCACAAGCAGGAAGGGAAGCAAGCTTTTGCTTTAAAACAGACAAAAGAAATTGCTGATATTTAAACATATGAAACTGGCAATTTAAAGCCCTTACAGACAGGGTAGCAGAAGTATATACCTTTTTCCCCACCTGTCTAAAGCACGAGAATCCTTCTCAGAGGGAATAGGATTTTTAGAAGTAGCAACCTTAGCAGCCTTAGAGCCCTGAGAAAT
The DNA here is from genome assembly GCF_019279795.1 of Protopterus annectens. Taxonomy (NCBI): domain Eukaryota; kingdom Metazoa; phylum Chordata; order Ceratodontiformes; family Protopteridae; genus Protopterus; species Protopterus annectens. The sequence continues at coordinate 802,121,361 of NC_056743.1, read as the reverse complement.
AGTTTCAGGATCTGCAGAAGGGTTTTAAATAAAAATAAATGAGAGTCAGGAACCCTATAAAATCTATCAGGCTTAGAAGGAGCAGGAGGCATGGAATCAGGATTCAAATTAGCCTCAGAAAAGCATCATCTACAATGTCCAAGACAGGAGGGATAGCTAAAGGCCTATGCTGAGGAAGAAGAAGAAATTCTCTAAGCCTCTTTTTGGAAGCAGAATATTCCTGCCCTTCCCAATGAAAATGTTCCCTCATCTCATGCAAGGTTTCCCCAAAAGAAAAATCCTCAGGCGGAGAGGCCGAGGGCAAAGAATCCTCAGCATCCGAATCCTCATAAGGGGAAAGGAATAGTCCTGATCAGAGGAAGAAACAGAAGATACAGAAGCCTGGTCAGAGGAATCCAGAGTAACATCCTGTCGAGGCCTTTTCTCAGGAGGGGGGTGAGAATCCCTAATCATTGTAAGCAAATCTTCAGCCATCCTCAATAATTGTTTTTGTGTCTTGGGAGTGGATTCAGAAGCAGCTTGAGCTGGAACTTTAGACTTAGTAGGAGTCTTTGTCTTTGCCTTTGAAATAGTGATGTGAGTAGGCCTGAAAACCCCCTCAGAAGCCGGTACCTGCACAGCGGTTCCGGACCCATCTGAAGGAGCGACGTCCGAAGGTCCTGCAGCAGTTAAAATAGTGGGCCTTGATGGCTCCCCATGGGAGTCCGTATCGGCCATCGGTTCAGAAGTGGCGGACGACAGGGGCTGCAAAAGCGCCTCACTGACGACAGCCGAACCGGATGCTGGCTCCAGCTGCAACGAGTCCTGTTTGGACCTCGGAGGCCTGTCTTTGTCTTTGCGCTTCTTTTGAACTCCGGTAGTGTCCGACGACATTCTATAATTGAAGCGTCTGCCAAAATAATTTAAAGCCCAATCGTACCTGCGCTTGATAGTACGAGAGTTGAACCTGGCACAGAACCGACAACAAGAAACGTCGTGGTCAGGGCCTAAGCAAGGTAGACAGTAAGAGTGGAAATCTTTATGAGGTATTTGTTTCCCACACGCTATACAATTATTAACTTTTTCTGACATCGGAGGAACAAGAAAAAGATTCCCCAACGGGGTACTTAGCTTTGAGAAGAGAAGTAACAACTTCGGACCGACAACAACCAAATACGCTGTTCGAAAATCGCCAACCAACGTTTTGCGAGCTGCTTTCCACCGCATGTCAAGAAAGACTGGAGAAGATGGCGTTGGCTGGGGGCTATGTACCAAGGCGTACTGACGTCAGGATACTAGCTTATACAGCCGACGCCGGACCCAGACTTTGGGATTCTGGCCGACCTCGGGCTGCCTGCCGGCAGGAGCACCCTACAGTTATGACTGCAACAGTGAAACACGAAGAACATCAAGGGGAATCAGAGGAATCGGAGGGTAAGCATAAAAGAGACCCGTGGGCCAATCGTGAACTAGAACGTCTCTCGGTGACTCCCCTAGATGGGGAAAGAGGGCAAAGTAGCTGCTGCATTTTGTATTTGAAGGGGAGGCAAAAAGGTCGCAGCATGGCTGGCCCCAGCGGCTGAAAATTTCCATCGCCACACTCTGGTTGAGAGACCACTAGTGAGGATGAAGAATGCATCTGCTCAGCCTGTCCGCAATCACGTTGGAGCTCCCCGGGATATGCGTTGCTATCAGGAAGCTGTTGGAAGCTATCGCCCACTGCCAGATTCTCATGGCTTTGCGACAAAGGGGGTAAGATTTGGTCCTTCCCTGTTTATGTACCAGACCACGGACATGTTGTCCGACTGGACAGCAATCATTCCAGATGGAAGGAGCAGATGTAAAGCTTGCAGCGCCAACAGCACCGCTCTTAACTCCAGGACACTGATATGCAAATTGACCTCTACATTGGACCACATGCCTTGGACTGACTTCCCCTGGAAGTGCCCCCCCCCCCCCCCATCAGGGAAGCATCCATGGTCACTGTGGCGCTGGGCTGTGGAACCTGGAAGGGATGACACCAAAGATTTTCATCTGTACTCATCCACTAGAGGAGATCTTGTTTGCAAATGTTGGTGATGAGAATCTTTGAGCTCAGGGAATGAAGGTTGGGTATCCACTGGGCCTGAAGAAGCCACTGTAGTAATCTCATGTGTAGTCTGGCTAAGGGAACTATGGGGATGGCTGCAGCCATAGATCCCAAGGCTTGAAGAATTTGCCTCGCAGACACCTTGCTTCAGAGTATCACCTGAACTTGTGCCCAGAGTCTCTGAAACCTATAGAGAGGAAGTGAGATTAGCCTTGACTGAGTGTTGAATATTGCCCCTATGAATTCCAGTTGTTGTGATGGTTGAAGGTTTGATTTCTCCCAGTATATGGGGATGCCTAATGACTCCGCTAAAGCCAATGTGTAGCAGAGGGCCCTGACCAGAAGACGCTTGGTGGGGGCAGAGAGGAGCCAATCGTCTAGGTATGGAAACACCTGGAATCCCTGAAATCTCAGATAAGCTGTTACCACTGCAAGACATTTCGTGAACACCCTGGGGGCCGTCGAGAGACCGAAAGGCAGGGCTCTGAATTGGTAGTGACTGGCTCCCAACCGGAAGCGAAGGAGGCTCCTGAAGTGCTTGTCCATCTTGATATGGTAATACGCATCCCGGAGATCTAATGAGCACATCCACACACCTTCCCGCAGAAAGAGGAGGATGGACTGAATCGCGACCATGTGGAACTTGGTCTGAACTACCGATTTGTTTAGTTGGCTGAGATCCAAAACGGACCTCCAGTCCCCTGTTTTCTTTGGCACCAAAAAGAATCTCGAGTAGAACCCTGATCCACACTGATCTGAGGGAACCTGATGGATGACTCGTTTTTGAAATAGCTTTCGTATTTCGGAAGCTGCCTCCTCCCTTTGACTGGATGGAACATCGGGAAGGAATTTTGGAGGTCTTGGATAGGATATTAGTGGAATATGGTAGCCTCTGGTAATGATTCTCTGCACCCACTGATCGTTCGTAATGCAGAGCCAGGCAGCTTGGTGCAGAGAGAAACGCGCCCTGACTGCTTCCAGAGGAAAGCAATCGGGCAGCGCCTCAGGAACTCTGATATGGTTTACCTAAGAAGGATTCTCTGGAACCCTGGTTCCAGGGACCTCCTCTGCCCAGAAAAGGACGTCTTCCATTATTGCTACACCCTCTGCCTCTGGAGGAGTCCTCACCACATGCGTCTCAGAAAGGACCTTGAGACTTCTTGTGCCACATATCTTTCCGCTTCTCGGATTCCTGGAGAAAGAACTCTGAGGTTTTTAAAAGCGTAGGCCAACGGCAGACAAGGTCTTCCCATCTTGCTCGCACCTGGCTAACGTATCCTTGACCTTAGCACCAAACAGAGCCGAAGGATTGAAAGGGGCATTTAGAAAGGAAGACTTGAAGGAATCCGCGAGGTCACAGATGCACATCCAGGTATGACATCTCATGACTACGCCTGCACCCACAGCTCTAGCTGCTCCTTCGGTTGCGTGTGACCTCATGGATGAATTAGACAGATTTTAGGGTGGCAAGTTGGGAAGCAACTTTATCTCGTGCTCCATCCGATACGTGACTCGCGAGGGTTCCAGAGAATTCAGAGACAAGATCTCTCTGGAGCCTCGTAAAATATGCCAGAAAGTTCAGAGACCTAACTGCGAAGGTCGCCGACGCAAAGACTCACTTCTCTAACCTGTCCACTGCCCAGGACTCTCTGTTGGGTGGGTGAACACAGCAGGACTCTCTTCTGCAAGGTCCTTTTTCGTGGCGGCTGCCACCACCACCACAGCACCCACTGGCAAATCTCTGGACCAATGGGGATGATCTTCTGGAGGGGAGAGTACTTTGTCTGATCTCCTGGGGATGGACTCAACGGAGTCAGGATTCGTCCAAGCCCGTTGCACGATGAGTTTAACCAACTCATCGGCGGAGAGGGGTCACCCAAGAAGTAGAGGGCCGAGAGTGAAAGGCCTGCAGGAATACGGATTCCTCTGAGGAAGGGTTTGAGGACTACCAGTCACCCCTCTGTTTCAAGATTTCCATGATGTCCCCGAAGGAGACATTATCAGGGGGTGACCGTGGGGACCCTTCCCCATCATCGTAGTCCATATCCTCTGTGAGGGACCCCTCTGGGGAGTCCGTGTGTTTCCTCTTACACACCCGTTTCCGAGGGGGTTCTTCGGTGGGGACATCCGAAGAAGACTCTGAAAGGGAAATGCCCTGGACAGGGGTCTCCTGTGCCTTGTGCTCTCGGAGAGCTGTGGGGGGGGGGTGGGCTTTGACAGCTGCGGCTCAGAGGGAACTGGGGGAATAACCAACTGTGGAGGATTGCTAGCAGCAAGCGCCTACTCCATCACCCTCAAAGCGTGCTCGCCCGAAAAAGAATGGGAGCCCGGAACCAAAGACAACAAAATTGGAACTGGGGTTACCACCCTGCTCCAGACGGTCCACTCCCGGGGATGGAGCCTCAAGCAAACTCGGAGTGGTAGTCACCCTCTGATCCAAAGTCGGGGTCGACAACTGTCAGAATAGACACCGGAACCGGGGGCTCCACCCACGGAGCCTCAGAGAGGGTTGTTGTCGGCGCAGAGGAAGGAATTCCTCTAGTAAAAGTTGGACAGATGAGCCTTGGAACCGAGGGATCCAAGGGAGGAGAGTAAGTAGGGGTTGCTGGAGAAATAGACCCAAAGCTAGGAGTGGGATAGGGTCTAGGCGGATTTGAGATTCCACTAGCAGTCAGCAGCTGGTCAAAAAGGCGCACCACATCCAATTCAGAAAGGCTCCTGGTGGATCTCACTGATGCCCCTGAGGGGGAATCAGGCCAGTCTAAAAAGGGGCTGCATGCTTGTCCGGCAAACAGGTCCACATTGGATGAGTATCGGGTCCGTGGTGTGTCGCAGAACTGCACTGATTCCAATTTTGCAACTGGTAATAATGGTATGGTCAGAGCCAAAGTTACTATAGGGGTAGATGACAGGAACGGTTCTGAGGTAGTTGTCAAAACCAATATCGGAGCCGAAACGGGCGATGTTGGTGCCGATAAAGAAATCGATACGCTGGTCGGTACCGAGGTCATAGACGGTGCCATAATTGTCAGTGCCGGGTTAGGCGCCGACGAGGTGACCATGGTAAACTTCATTGGAGCCGAGCTCGGAGACGATGTAGCAGTCGGCACCGAGGAGGTAGAACAGTATTCAGATGAGAACTTATGGGCCTTGTGACCTTTGCCTCTGTCACCGGCCAGTGAAGAGGGGTCCAATCAAGGACGTTTCTTGCCCGAAGGAGGGGATGAGAACTCCTTTGCAGAAATAGCTTCGAAAAGGGCAAAGTAAGCAGGCCCTTTAAAATAAGTTTGTTACGACATTCATTCAACATCCGCTGACAAACTAGCACAAATATCACATGGGGGTTTGGCCAACAAATGCAGAACCCCCAAACAGTACACACATTTTTCATGGAGGTCACTATTCGGTAGTTTACCACTGCAAGAAGAGCAGTTTTTAAACCCCGTATTTCCCTTCTTTTCAGACATCCCAGAACACACTCTTGCACAAAATGGAAAGAGTGGGGAAAGAGAGGAAATGAAGGAGAAAGGAAGGAAATACCAACAATGGTAACAACATACCACAAAGGTAGTAAGTTAGAAATACCAAGAAATGAAAATGGTAAGAGGGAAATACCTGTGGATAGAGCTGAAGCAACATAGAAAAACAAGAACAGATTATAAAAGGAGAAAAACTTTTCAAAACTAGTAAATATATAAGAAAAAAGCACTTAGCTGGGGAGCTCGATGAAACACTGCTATATGGCTGCGCAGCAAATGAGATCTGGGGTAACTGAGCAAAGGGCATTGTAGGTAGCAGCTTAGCTCAAGAGTATTTGGTGCATGCAAGCTTGGTATAAGGCCGACTCAGTTCCGAAGGCTCGGAACCAAACCCATGAGTGATGAATAGGAAGAAGATTAACAACTTCAGATCTAAAGCTATGCACTTACCACAAATATAGAGCTGCATAAGCAGCTCCATCCATGTAAACAGCAAGATTAATGCCAACTGTTTCAGGTAGTTTGCTCATCACTTAAAACTTTTTTTTTTCTACTAAACCCCTTCCTGTTACCCACAGTGCTCTGTGACCCTCCTCCCAGGTCTACTGTATGTGCAAAGGGGACAAAGCATGAATTTAACATCTAAGCACAAGACAACAAAAGGAGGGGGTAGGTGGCAATGTTATGTTACACAGGATGGACCTGTTTATCCAGATCTATTATTATGACAAGGACACAACTTTCATATCTGTTATGGGAGGTCAATCATTGTAACAGCAGGACACTGTCCCAACTTTATTGTCTTGACTGGTTTCTCCGATTACTGCTACCTCAAATGATGGTCTGAACCTACAGATCATGTCCAGATCATCATGCCTTGTAAAGATATTCAAAGACCAAGTAGCTGCTGCACTAATCTCCTCCAAAGCTGTATTACAGAATAAGACTTGGGACATAGCCACTGCCACAGTGGTGTGAGCCCTAGGATTAGATGGCACTTATTACACTTCTCATAGTAGAATTTGACAGTCAACCAAATAACTACAGTAATCTCAGACACTTTGCAACCCATTTTTACAGGAAGACAACAGTTTGTTCTTCCTAAATGATTTTGTTCTGTCCACATACAACTTTGCACTTCAATGTAATGCAACAAATATTCACTGTTCAAATCATTAGGGAAACATTACAAGATGAATTTACCGACTTGGATTAGATTAAGTGGCCACCTCCTGCATAAAAGAGTTTGTGCATATTTAGCTTTCATCTTTTTACAACACCAAGGAACAAGGCTGAACAGAAAAGGTTTACAACTCAAATTATTTTGCCTGACGTAACTGCAATCAGAGAAAAAAACTTCCACGACAAAAACAAACTGCAACAGAGCATGGATCAAACTGGGGAGGAGAGAGCAAAATGTTCTAGTCCAAAACGTAATTCCCACAGAGGAATAGAATTCTTGAATGGGAGGTTTATTAAAAAAGTACCCTCCTTAAAAAGTCCTTACATACTTTCAGAGATGTTAAAACAGCTGGACAGAACCTTGGCAGAAGCAGCAGCAAGGTATACTTTAAAAGAAAAATAGTGGAGGCCGATGTCAGAATTTGAGATAAGTAATCCAAGACTGACTGTATATCACAGCATTAAAAAGATCTAGACCCTTCAATGAAGTCAAAAAGTTCACTAGCTTTTATAAGTTTTCCTGGTATTCTACTTCTGTGCAGAGGTGAGAATTTAGACTAAAAAAGAAGGAAAGGAAAGGAAAGGTCTCTGGTGACTAAAAACTATGGAAGCCAAGCAGTTAAACATAGATAGTGCTGACCTGGATGAGGGTTTCCATAGGGATGGGAAGTACAGTTGTGTTAAATCTTACCATAACATTAGATGTCCTTCTATTCACTTTTGCAGTATTCCTTATGTAAGGGATCTCCTGACAATGATAGCCTAATGCCCGGCCAGTATATCAAAGCCTTTAGTATTTACAGGCATCGTATATCATACGTATGTACCCCACACAAGGCGTAGGACATAAAGGTGATGTACGGATGCACACACTTCAGAAATGAAAAGTCCCAGGAGGAACAGAATGTCCTTAGGGACCAGGAAGGATGTGCATTCAAAAGGAGAAAAGACAGAAGAACCCCTGGCCAGGAGGGCAGGGAGAACACGTTTGGGCAGAGGGGGCCAGAAGGAAGGGAGAGAATACTGCAACAGTGAAGAGAAGGACATCTACTGTTATGGCAAAGTTTTACACAACTATACTTTGTCCTTCCATATCACTGTTGCAGTATTCTTTGCACAACAGAAGATTCAAAAGCTCAAAAGGAAACCTGGGAGGAGGATGGCACTAAATAGCCCTCAAGAAACCAATGAAGGATAACCCTGGCAAAGCCAACTCTAGCCCTTGAAATAACATCTAACTTGCAATGCTTAGTAAAATATGGGCAAAAGATCAAGTATCAACCTCAAGGATGGAAATGGTATCCAGCTCTTTGAAGAAAGCACCACAGGAAACAGCAGCTCTGACAGAGTGAGCCCTAACTGAAGAGGAAAGAAACTTGCCATGAAAAGAACAAAAACAAAATGACCTTAGAAATCCAGGAAGAGAAGGTCTGCTTAGAGACAGCTAAACCCAAAGATCTCGGATGAAGAGAGACAAAAAAGCTGCTCAGATTTGTGAATAACTATTTTTATCCAAATAAAATCCAAACTGTCTATGCAACCCAAGGTGTGAAGAACTCTCTCACTGGAAGACTGCAGAGAAGGAAAAAAAGAAGGCAAATGAATAGACTCAAGGAAGAACTCAATGACCGCCTTGGGCATAAAAAAGGATTAGTATGAAGGGACATCCCGTCCCTGTGGAAAACTAAGAAAGGATGGACAGCCACAACAGCCTGAAGTTCAGAAACCCTCTTGGCTGAAGTACGAGCCAAAACAAAAACAGTCTTCCAAGTACAATGTTGTAAGGAAGCTGAAGCAACAGGCTCAAAAGCAGTCGGCCAGTTTTATAACAACAAATCCAAGATCCCAAGAAGGTGATATAGGCTTCCTGGGAGGCCTGATGCCTTTGAGAAACTGTTTGACCTCAAACCTAGAAGCCAGAGGAGGAGTCAAGGGCTGACCAGCAGAAATTGCTGATAGGTAAGCTTTAAATGAATATGTCAACCCAGCATGCAGTAAATCACATAAATAAGAGAGGACCAGAAGAACCTCAACAGATAAGAGGATCGTGGTGGTGAGAGAGGCACCCGACAGAAAATATTTTCCATTTGGACAAATATGATTTCTTGGAAGTGGGCTTCCTGCAGGACCCAAAGCATGTCCTCAAACAAAAAAGTTGCCACAAAGGGATCAAAACCCTATCACCCACCCATAGCATCAACTGAAGAGAGGACAAGTGAGTATGAAGAAGAGACCCCTTGTATTGTGTCAGAAGGTCCACATAGTGAAGTAACTAGTGGTGACTGCCCCTGACCAAGTAAGAAAGAAAGGGGAACCAATGTTGTCTGGGCCAAAAGTGAGTCACTAACAAGATTATGGGAGAGACCCGCCTGATCTTTTGGAAGACTCTCGGAAGCAGGGGAAGGCATACAGAAACATCCTCTTCCAAAGAAGGGACAGTGTGCCCATTTTCCAGACCAGAGGACTTGGAATCTGGAACACAAAAGTAGAAGTTGGAGCCAGAAAGATCTGTCTGAGGAGTACCCCACCAATGGACAATGTCCAGGAGCACATCTCTGTGAAGCATCCATTTGTGAGCTTGTGTACTGGACCTGCTCAGAGTCTCTGCCACCACATTGTGCTCTGAGAAAATGAAGACAATCTGAAGAGTCACTTGATACTGGACAGCAAGATCCCAGACCTGAACAGCTAGCTGCAAGCAGGTAGGACCTTGTACCACCCTTACTTAACATACCACATCACTGTGGTATAGTCTGTGAAAATTTTGAGGGGCCTGGTATGAAAAGTCTGAAGAGCTAGAAGCAGAGCCCTCATCTCCTTGATGACAATGTTGTCTAACCACTGCTGAAGAGGCCAGAGACCCTGAACCCTGAGACAGCCAAAAAAAGCTCCAAACCCCCTATCTGAGCCATCTCTAAAGAGCACTTGAGTTGGGACTGCAGACTGGAAAGGAAGCCTCGGGTTGAGAGAAAGGTGATGAATCCACCACTGAAACTCGAGCTTGAGACAAGGAAGGAAGGGAAAGTACAGTTGTGTTCAATTACCATAAATGTAAATGTCTGAATGTATTCACTGTCGCAGTCAGTACATTTGGGTTATCTGCTTGCAGGTAGCCCTCAGTCGGCCTGATTATCAATGTCTTGGGTCCTGCATCGGTTGCGGTCTCATCTTCCATGACGTCAGGTAGTCAGTGGTATAAAGCATGCAGCCGACGCCATTGCATCAGTTTTTCTTGCCCCAGATGTCAGGTGCCCCCATAATGGGAAGCAATTATATACAAGGTTACACCTCCAACAAAAAGCAAATACACCAGAAAGCTTTAAGCATAGTAAGCAAGAATAGAGGTATAGTCAATAGAAGTCAGGGGGCTGGTGGGAGGGTAACCAGGACTGCAACAATGAATACACTCGAACATCTACATTTATGGTAAGTGTACACAACTGTACTATGTTCTTCATGTTTCACTGTTGCAAGTCATTATATTTGGGTAGATTCCCAAAGCTAAGGAAGGGAGGAGGCAATTAGATAGCATTAGGATCAGCTATAAGGCCCTGCAAGACTGCAGTGACAAAACCAGCTCTGGATTTAGAAAAAATAGGCAAGTGGTAATGCTTGGTGAAGGTATGTACAGAACTCCAGGTAGCAGCTTCTAGGATGTTCTTGGTAGGGACACCTCTGAGAAAGGCTGTAGAGGTAGATGCAGCCCTGGTTGAATGTGGACTTATCCCCTGTGGGGTAGGTTTTCCACGGTGCTTATAGCAGAAATGAATGCAATGGCCTATCCACTTCGAAATGGTTTGTTTTGAAATGGTCTTCCCCTCTGCCCCTGCAGCAAATGCAACCAGCAGCTGTTCAGATTTCCTGAGAGGCTTAGTCCTGTCCAAGTAAAATCTAAGTTGTCTGTGCATGTCCAATGAGTGCAGTATTCATTCCCCTTTGTTCTGTGGATTAGAAAAGAAGGCTGGCAAATGAATGGACTGATTAAGGGACACACTGTATACCAGCTTGGGCATAAAGGAGGGATTAGCCCTGAGGGCCACCCTGTCCGCATGAAAGATGATGAAAGACTCCACTGCCATGAGGGCCTGTAATTCAGACACTCTTCTTGCTGAAGTGATGGCTAGAAGGAAGGCTGTTTTCCAAGAAAGGAATTTCAACTCTGCATTTGCAGCTGGCTCAAAGGGAGGTAGCTTTTCCAATACAAAGTTAAGGTCAGAGAGGCTGGAGTAGGGGCTTTCCTGGGTGGTCTTAAGTTTTCGGCCCCTCTGAGGAATTGCTTCAGCAGTGGATGAGAGAAGAAGAGGGGTGGCTCTGTGTTATAATAAGCTGAAATGGCCAAAGCATGAATTTTGATGGAAGAAAAAGAAAGGCCCTTGTGAAGCATCTGAGTTAAGTATCGAAGAATGTGTGATAAATTGGGCACAGTTGTGTCAATCCCCTGTCTTTGGCTCCAGGAACAGAATTTTTACCATTTTTCAGCATAGGATTTTCTAGTACTAGACCTCCTTGCCTCCAGAATGACATCCATTCACTTGCTTACTGAGGGATGGTAACAGAGAGATTATGTAATTAGCCAGGCTGCAAGGTTTAGGGTTTGAAGCTGTGGGTGCAGAATATGGCCCTCCTGCTGGGACAGCAGGGCAGGGGTCTGAGGCAGGTGCCATGGTTCCAGAAGTGACACTGTGCAAGAGGGGTACTAGTGTTAGCGTGGCCAGTACTGTCATTGGTTTGTCCTGTTCGATCTTTAGTAGCACTTTGGAGAGGAGAGGCAGAGGGGGAAAGGCAAACTGATAGGTTTTTCCAGGTAAAGGACAGGGCATCCACTTTCCAAGCTTGTCTGTGGGGAGTCCTTGTGCAGAATTTATCCAACTGGTAGTTCTGAGGGGAGGCAAACAGATCTAGCTCTGGGCTCCCCCATTTGTTTCTTAAAATGCTGAATATCTTTGGTTCCAGTTTCTACTCGTGTGGGTCCATGCGATTTCTGCTCAGGTCGTCTGTCGGTGTATTTAGCTTGTCTGGCAGGAAATGAGCTTGTAGGTGCACTTGGTAGCTCAAGGCTGTGTTCCACAGAGCCGTGGCTAGTCCGCAGAGAGGATATGAGTGGGTTCCCCCCTGCTTGTTTATGCACCACATAACAGTGGTGTTGTCCGTCTTTACCAATAATTGTCCTGGAAGAATGTGGTCTTTGAAGGCTGTCAGAGCATTCTGTACAGCTAACATTTCTTTTTGATTGATATTCAGGTGCATTTGACTCGGGTTCTATTTGCCCTGAATGCACTGCCCTGCCAAGTGAGCTCCCCATACATAGTCTGATGTGTCTGTTTAGGGTTTGGGCGGCAGGGGGTAGAGTGAATGGCAGTCCCTTGTTTTGGTGACAGGCCTCTGCCCACCAAAGGAACTCTATCTTTAGACAAAGCATTATAGGAATCATTGATTCTAGGTCCTGAGAATGTTGACACCATCGGCTTTTTAGATACAATTGTAGTTTTCTCATATGCAGTCTCGCATATGGAATTAGTAGAATGCAAGAGGCCATGAAGCCCAGGGCTTGCAGTATTTTCCTTACAGATGGCTGGGTCTTTGTGGCCATTAGTTTGAAGTAGGCTGTCACATGAACTTGTTTCTCTGGCGTGAGGTAGGCCATCTGGGAAGTTGTATTCAAACTTGCTCCCAGGAATACAATTTGTTGGCAGGGTACTAGATGTGATTTATTTTTGTTTATGGTGTACCCCAGAGAAATTAGTAATTTCTTTACAAATGCCAGATGATTTAATAGTATGTCCTGGCTTTCTGCCTGAATTAGACAATCGTCCAGGTATGGGTATATTTAAATATTTCTTTGCCTGCAAAATGCAATGACTGGAGCTAGGCACTTTGTGAATACCCTGGACGCAGTAGATAAGCCAAAGGGCAGTGCAGAGAACTGATAGTGCATGTAGCCTGCTCTGAAGCACAGGTATCTTCTGCAAGATTCCCTTATTGGGATGTGCAGGTAGGCTTCCTTTAAATCCAGTGTTCCAACCAGGTATTTTTGCCTAGCATGGGAAGCAGTTGATGAAGAGTTAGCATTCTGAATTTTGGGATTACCAAAAAAGTGTTTAGGACAGACAGGTCTAGGATAGGACACCAGGAATTGTCTTTTCTGGGTACCAGGAAAAGTCTTGAGTAGAAACCTTGCCCCCATTCTTCTTCTAGGACAGATTGAATAGCCCTGATGCTTAGAAGAGAGAAAACTTGTTTTTGAGCCTCTACCCATTGATTTGGGGGTAGGTCTGGCCAACCATTTGGGGTTGGTAAGGAGTGGAAGTGGAATCTGTATCCTTGGGAAACTACATTTAAAACCCATTTGTCTTGGGTAATAAGTTCCCAGTTTTTTGCATGCAGGGCAATCTTTCCCCCCAAAGGAACAGTCAGTTGAGCAGGGCTTGGAAGGTTTAAAGTTAAGTCATTGTGACAGTTTACCATAGGGGGTAGTCTTACTACTCCCAGCTTTGGAAGAGAGCGCCCCCCACTGCTTAGACCTGTGAGTACCTTGGGACTGAAGCCTGGGTGTTCTGCTGGTTCTGGGTTTGGACTGAGAAAGCCAGGAAGAGGCAGAAAAGGGTCAATTCTTAGAAGGCCAGTGCCTACTAAATATGGGAGGTTGTACTTGCAGGAAATCTTTAACTGTTTGCATAGATTTAGCTTTTTCCTCCAAGGCGGTCATGGTTTAAGGGAGCATCCAGTAATTTAGCTTTGACATGATCTGGTAAAGATTGCTCCTTAAGCCAAGCATGCCTTCTACGTACAGACCCAGTAATAACAGCCCTGCAAGATGCCTCTAATGAATCAAAACCCCATTGCAAAGTATGTTTTCCAACTTGTTCAGCAGAATGCATTAAATCCTGTAATTCTTTATTTTCAGCACAGTCAGGAATCAACATAATTTTCTGTTTAAGCAATCCAATGATATGCTGCTGACATTTTAACAGGCCAAAGTTGCATAAGTGCATAACTTCTTATCCCATCTATCCAGGACCCTGGAATCTCTATCAGAGGTGGTAGGGTTTTTGGCAGTAGTAGCCTTAATGCCTTTGGGTCCCTGTGAAATGGTCTCAGGATAGCTAAAGGCCTGTGTTGAGGAAGGAGTAAGAATTCCCTAAGCCTTTTTTTGGAGTCAGAGTAATCCTGGCTTTCCCAATGGAAATGCTCCCTACGAGAACGCACGGTTTCACCAAAAGAGAAATCCTCTGGAGGGGAGGCAGAGGGAATGGAGTCCTCTGCATCAGAATCCTGATAGGTAGATAAGGGCAACTTCCTGGTCATCAGAAAAAACAGAAATTTTGGAATCCTGATCAGAAGGAAAATCAGTTCTAGGTCTCTTAGAGGGAGAAGGGTGGCTTCCCCTGATTAGAGTAATAAGGTCTTCAGCCATTCTTATTTGTTTTTTAGGCATAGGGGCCTGACCATGCAGTCTGGGCGTGTGTTTTCTAGACATGGATCGAGTTTTAGGCCTTGAAGAAGAAGATGGCGTCTGTTTAAAATGCAAGTCAGTAGGCTTGAATACACCCTCAGAATCCGGTGCTTGCACTGCGGCTCCGGACCCATCCAAGGTAGAGACATCCGCAGGTTCCACAGTCGAAGAAGCATCTCGCTGCATACCGGACTCCGAATGGGTCTCAGTAGATGACTGCAAATCTGAAGTAGCGGGTATTAAGGGGCTGTAAAAGCGCCTCACTGAGTAGCGGCAAACTGGCGACTAGCTTAGGAGAACCGTCGTAGGCAGCTTTGGACCTATGCGGTCTGTCTCTGTCTTTACCTTTGTGTTTTTTTGGAATGTCAGTAGTCGGGTGGCTTACCGAAGCCATTTCTGGATAATTGAACTGAGTACCAAAATATATAGAAGTGAAAATGAACAGATGACGAATATTTTGTGGTTTGAATAAGGTACAAAAGCAACAGCGAGGTACATCGTGGTCTGGGCCTAAGCAAGGAATGCAGTACGAATGAAAATCTTTATGAGGTATTTGCTTTCCACAAGAAATACAATTGTTAACTTTCACTGACATCGGTTTAGAACAAGAAAAAGGATCCCCAACAGGGTACTTAGAAGACTTCGGATCTGCAACTCGAAAACAAAACTTTCAGGAGTCTGCCGACTGGCACTTGCGAACTGCTTCTACTTCGGGCACCGCACGGTAAGAAAGACTGGTGTAATGGCATCGGCTGCATGCTTTATACGGACGTCATAGAAGATGAGACAGTAACCGATGCAGGACGCAAGACTCTGATAATCAGACCGACTTGAGGGCTACCTGCAAGCAGATAACCCAAATGTAATGACTACAACAGTGAAACACGAAGAACATCTAAATAGTCCATGGGCTGACAATGTTGATGCCACACTGACACTTTCCCATATGTAGCCTGGCCAGAGGCAGCATAGGGATGGTGAAAGCCATACACCAGAGGACCCTGAGAAAGTTTCCGGCAGTGATCAAATCCAGAGGAAGAAGAGATTGGAAAACGGCAGAGTCAGGGTCTTGGGGCCAGGTAGTGATGCCAGCATGGGGATGTTCTGGATTCTGCAACAAAGGAAAACATGATCCTGAGAAGGAGTCAAGACCGATTTTTGAAAGGTGGTGAACCCCAGACTCTGCAGCAGGTAAATAATAAACTGGAGATCCTGAAGTACAGCCTTGGGGGGGGTGGAAGGAGTGAGTCATTTGGTGAAGACTGTTGAGGCAGTACAAAGGCCAAAGGGCAAAGCACAAAACTGAAAATGCAAGGAAGAAACAGAGAAATGCAAAAATTTCCTGAAAACAGGATGGATAGTGATACTAAGGTGGCATCCTTGGATCCAGAGAGACCAGAAAGGCCTGGAGAATAAGAGAAGGAAAAAGTTTGACGAGACAACATCCGAAAGGAGGGGACCTCGAGAAAGGTGTTGAGCTGAGAAAGGTCCAGAATTGGTCTCCAGGCGCCCCTCCTTCCTGGGAACTAGAAACATTTGGAATAAAAAAAATCTCTCCCTTCCTGGGCAGGGGGCAGAGCTTGAATGGTTCCCTGGGCAGTCAGAGAATGAAGCACCTCTAGGAAGATAGGAGGCCATTTTCGAGAAAGTTAAGGGCTGCAAACCATGAAATACCCCTGGCAAGTAATGGACATGACCAAAGAGTCTGTTGTGATCCTTATCCAATTTGGAAGGGACAGGGGAAGGACAACAGGACAAGAGAACCTGACTGAGGGAAAAGTGAAGCAAATTGTCAGATAGAACCTGGTTTGTCCTGAAAAGGATGCTTCTGGAAAATAGGAATCTGAGAAACAGAAATATGTTTCAACTCCTGCAAGGCTTTGTCCTTATCCTGGAGATATTTAAAAAGATAATCAGCAGCAGTACCAAAAAGATTTTTATTATCCAAAGAAGCGTCCAATAATTTGGTCTTAATGTCATCAGGCAAAGCCTGAAGATGTAGCCAAGAGTAATGTCTCATAAAATAAATAAATGCAGCAGCTCTGCAAGAAGCATCAACTGCATCATAGCTGCACTTAACAGAGTGACTGCACTTAGAGTGGTGGGCAACTTGGGAGGTAGAACAAATAAGGAAAGGACTGAAGCCTTCCCCCTCAGAATCAGGAAGATCAGAAATCACCTTAGAAACTTGAGAGACAACAGCTAAAACATACCTGGTCATATCAGTTTTGTAATTAACAGCCCTAAAAGACAGGGTGGCAGCAGTAAAGACCTTTTTGCCCAGCCTCTCCATGGCCCTACTATCCTTATCTGCAGTAAGCAGCTTAGTAGAGGGCAACAGCTTGGAAGGTTTGTCAGAGGAGATAGACACCACATAATGATCAGCAGAACAACATTTATACAGAAATTTACAGTCATCAGGCAATTCGTAAAATATTGTCAGGTTTCTTAAGAGTTTTGGGCTG
The DNA here is from genome assembly GCF_019279795.1 of Protopterus annectens. Classification (NCBI taxonomy): domain Eukaryota; kingdom Metazoa; phylum Chordata; order Ceratodontiformes; family Protopteridae; genus Protopterus; species Protopterus annectens. The sequence goes on along the minus strand of NC_056743.1, from coordinate 802,104,714 downwards.
AGAATAAGGGGCTACAGAAGCTGCTAAAAAGGTATCCAGGAGGGCAGCCAAAACTGGAGTAACAGCAGAAGACTTGTAAGACTCCATCTGGAGGAGCTCATAATACCACTTCTGCATATCAGAAACCTGAGAAAAAGACCACTTAAAATAATTCCTTCATATGGGAGTGTCCCAAAGGAGAGTTCCTCTAAAGGGAATCTGGACTAATAGAATCTTCTTCCTCTCAACCATAGTCTAAGGGGAAGGGATCTGAGAAGAATAGGCTAATGACTCTTACCCTGAATCCTGATAGGAGGAATCATGTTTCCTAGGTCTTTTAAGAGGAGTGGGTAGACCAGGGAGGGGGGCAGGCACAGAGACCCCCCCCTTGAGGAGGCTTTAACCCCCCCCCCGATTAAAATCCTGCTATTCTTGTTGGAGATCTTTAAGTGCAGGAGAACTATGTTTTTGTTCATTTCTTTTCTTGTGGGACATCTGCACGAAAAACACTGGGGGGGGGGGTCAGACCCTTGTTGACACTCAATAAGTGCAGTAGGGGCCTCCTCCTTCACTAAGATTTGCAGAATCTCCATCGGTCCCTTGGATATAATCAGCAGAGGCCCCCCTCAGCATCTGTTGCAGGCATTTGGAAAGCCACCAACGACACGCAGAAAATCAGATCCATGCAAGCTTCAGACAGTCACAGCAGAGGAATCCGAAGCAACAACCAGACGATCCTCCAGCCTTTCACTAGCCTCAAGAGACACATCTGGGGAAGCTGGACAGTAGCCGAATCAGACTGGAGTTTTTCTGCCTTCTTGATCGATGATTGATCCTCGGGACAGGAAAACTCCACCATAGCACCCTTAGCCAACAGTTAAGACGCTGGTTTCAAGGTAAATAGACAAGAAGGAGAAGTGACTACATAGGGTCTTGGGGTCAAATGCTTGGCAGAACACTGTGCATGGTCCTGGCAAGTACCCAGACAGAAGAGATATTAGTTGTGATGATCTTTAGGAGGAATCTACCTCCCACAAAGAATTTTCCCTTTCTGGATGACATGAAACTAAGAACAGTAAAACTGAGAGAGAAAGATAAGAACCCCAACTGGGTAATTATCTGAAAAATGGCTCAGTAACCAGCACAGAAGAAAGGCATTCAGACCTTTGTTCAATAATGGCATTCATGCTGGTGGCAAAGAATTTCTGAAGTGCGTGTCCATACATCACCTGTATGCCCTATGCCTTGCACGAGGAGCATACTTGTGACGTACAGTGTCTGTAAATAATAAAGGCTTTGGTTTACGGGCCAGATGATGGGTTATCCTTGGCAAGAGATCTCTTATGTAAGGAATACTGCAACACTGATATGGAACAACTTCAGTAGGGTCCTAAAAGATTGAAAGAAGAGGGGTTTCTCATCCTGGGGCAATCAGAATTCCTCTTTTCTTATGTCACTTAGCTTTTTGAATAAACCTTGGAATTAGAGGAACTAGGGTAAAAGTGTAGAGGAATCCAGGCGGCCATTTCTGGACAATAACCCTAGGATATTCCACTGGATGGGGGATTACAGGAAAGAAGTTACTATACTTGTCACTGCTCAAAGGAGATTCAATGTTGCAGCAAGACAATACAGTGACAGAATGACTTATGTGCTACTGATAGACTGAGGGACCACTCACTTGGCATTTGAAGGCAATGACTGAGTCTGTCCACCACAGTGTTGACTTCCCCAGGATAGCAGATTGCAGTCAGGAACTGGTTGATTTACTTAGCCAATGTATATACCCTCACTGAGTCTCAATAAAGGAGGAAGAAGTGGGTTTCCTCTTTTCTTGTTGACAAATCAACTACTGCCAATTTGTTTATGTGGATGGCTAGTGCACTTTGGGGTATGGAGTCCTGGAGAGCCTGAAGTGTGAGGAGGACTGTCTGCATTTTAAGTACACTGAGGTGCAAACTGGGCTCTGACTGTGACCATAAACCCTGGATTTTCTTTCCTTGAAAATGACTTTACTCATCTTATTACAGAGGTGTCCATGCTAACAGCCACTTTAGGTGCAAGAAATAGAAAGAGTTGCCTATAATCAATTTCAGTGGGTGTAACCACTACATGAGAAAAGCTCTGCAGCTTTGTAAACTTAAGGGCAGAATCCTGGTTTCAAAACATGGCAGCGCTTAACTTTTAGAGTCCTCTTAAGCATTCTTATGTAAAACAATAACAGTATCTTTGGAATGGTTGCTGCCCTTAGTCACAAAATCCAAAACAGGGTTGTAGCAGACTGTGACTGAACCACCTTGAAAATAAATCTCTGTAAAAGAATAACCCTGCTCAGCAGTAAGAAGGCCTTGCATGCAACTGTGTTTTGACTGTAGCCTATTCACTCCTGAAACTAAGTAGGATGAATAAGCAGATATCTCTTGATTAGCCCTGATAAATGCATGAGAATGCATAAATTGCAACTTTTCATTGTTCAGCACTATTCCCAAACACTGAAATAGTGTGATGAGGGAAACATAGGCAAAAAATAGCTTGCTCTAGTGAGACACAGCAAGGAGTCAATCACCAGGCAGAGAAAGACCATTTCTTACAACGTATGGTTCACTTCAACAATGGACATGTACTGGTTAAAACCCTGAGGGCAGAGTTCAGACTAACTGGTAGAGTTCTGACATGCTCCTGACCCAGTACTGTAGATACATTCTTGACTCCTTGGTGACTGTTCAGTGTAGATATGCATCTTGGAGGTCAAAAGAGCATATTCACTCTTCTTCTGAGACATATAATATGGATGCCCTGTGAATATCAAAAAAAAAAGTTTGGAATGAACTGTTTCAGGCCACTTATATTTAAATAGACCTTAGGTCTTTTGTTCTCTTAGATACCAAAGAGAACGAGTAGTATCTTCACGCTTCTATAAAGTCTTAACTGTAGCCAGTGATGGCACAGTGAATGAAACCTGGATTGGACCATCTGTCTCAGTGTGATGAACTAACAAGCACTTGGCAGTAGCAGGAAGGTAAAATGTTGCAGAAAGGCTTCCTCCAGTGACTAAGCTCCCAACAGGGCTAGTAACTTTCCTTTAAACCACCCATTTGAAAACAGTTATAGTGACTGCTGCATCTCCTCCAACAGCTCTGAAAGGAACCTAATCATACAGAAAATTGTTCATGGTGAAAAAAGAACAAGATTTGTAAATTTCCAAACTTGCACAGACAGCTAGACTCTACCAGCGAATTGCACAGCAGGGCTCTGGTGTGATAGAGCCTTTTTTAGGAGCCCCAAACAAATCATTCCAATTCTTAGGAGGATTTAGGATCCTGTCTGTCTCCTTGGGCCAGCAACCACAACAAAAAAATGCCCCAAGATGTAGCTACAGCCAGTTTAATCATCTTATCTACTGACGGAACTACCTAGGAAGTGGACTGATTGTGGTGTGGAAAATGCTTCCTGCTGTCCCTTTTCTGGAAAGGATGCTGAGTTAGTAAGCAAACTCCTTCTCAACTTTATCATCCCTAAAATTTCTCCAAACCTTGGGACATCCTGCATCCTTTTCCTAACAGACACAAGTGTGGAGACCCTAAAGGTGAATCAAATTGTTTCCTCTTGCACAAGTGCTGCTTGCCAGCCCTCAGAGATGATGGGTCTTAGAACACTGAATGGCCTTGGAACTTCTGAACCCTCTGTTCTGCCACATGAGGGGTTGAATGGCCAGAGGTTCTACAAATACAAGTCTTCTGCTTGAATAGAGGTTGATACTGTGGCTGGTAGTAAGGGAGGCACATGTAAAAGAACACTGATGCCAGCTCAGGCACTCGCCTAGTTTTTAGCCCCAAGGATGCTGGCTCTGACTGATGGAAGGTTACTCCTCCAGAGTTGGCATCAGCACCAGAGAGATTAGCACTGAGCTTCAAGATGAAAGGCTGACCCCTGACACTGGGACATGCAAGCCTACTTACACCTGCAACACAGAAACCAAGACCATCAACACTGATAGCATAATCAATATTAAATCAGTCAACAACAAGGACTGTAGACCCAAAGTCAAGGCCACAGCTGAAGCCATCTTCTGTACCATATGGGTTGAGGCCAGCCACCTTGTAAAGGACATCTGAGAGAAAAAACAGGATGACCTAGCACAGAAATGAAGGACACAGAAAAGTCTTCTAGCCACTCCTGAAACTAGAGTAGGATGAGGAAGCAGATATCTGTTGATTAGCCCTGATAAATGCATTCACAAGTTTCTTGTAGTTTATCTCAGCAATAAAATGAGACTTGGCAACCTCAATGCCAGCTTCATGTTATCTGTGACACTGATTTTACCAACTTGGAGGAGCTACACCAGAAAAGGAAAAAATGAAGGTGCTGGAGTATACCGGATGCACAATAAATGATAACCTGTGGTAAGTAATCCTTTATTCGACCATATTCGTACAATCAATAAACATTAAGCGCTTTCATCCACTGCTGTGGACTTAATCAGAATGCCATTACCAATGGCTCGTAACAGTTTAAATTACTTTTTTGGCACCAACTCCGCCCCCTTAAATAACTTCCTTAAAGGCACATTGTTGCATATATGACTAACTATACATCTAAATGATTGAAAACTTAAAAATATCAATTTCAATGCATAAAAAATAATTCACATATTCATGCTGTCATCTATCTATACATAAATAATAAAATTAATGTAAATCCAGCTGGCAGGTTGCCCTCAGTAGGCCTGAATTCCAAAGTCCTGGGTCCTGCGTCGGCTGCTATCGCCCCTTCCCTGACGTCAGGTCGTCAGGGGTATAAAAGAAGCAGCCGATGCCATTTTCTTTAGTTTTTCTTGCCCCAGATGTCAGGTGCCCCCTAAAAGGGTAGCCAAAATGTATATATATATATATATATATATATATATATATATATATATATATATATATATATAAAACAATACATGCACCAATATAAAATTTACCTTCATCTACAAGAAAATACACCATATAGGTTGTATAAATCAGAGAAGGAAAGATAGGTTCCATCAGAAGAAAGGGGGATGACGGGTGGGTAACCTGGACAGCAACAGTGAATACACTCGAACATCTACATTTATGGTAAGTGTACACAACTGTACTATGTTCTTTGTGTTTCACTGTTGCAGAAATTACATTTGGATAGAGTCCCAAAGCTATGGTTGGGAGGCTGGAGCTAAACAGCATTAGGAGCGGCTATGAGGCCCTACAGAACTGCAGTGGCAAAGCCTGCCCTGGATTTAGATATGATAGTGCTTTGTAAAGGTGTGCACTGAACTCCAAATAGCAGCCTCTAAAATGTCCTTGGTTGGTACTCCCCTGAGAAAGGCTGCTGAAGTGGCTGCAGCTCTGGCTGAATGTGGCCTAATGCCCTTAGGCACTGGCTTGCCATGGTGTAAATAGCAGAAACGAATGCAGTGGCCTATCCAGTTTGAAATAGTCTGCTTTGAGATAGCTTTTCCTTGTGATCCTGCAGCATATGTCACTAGTAATTGCTCTGTCTTTCTGAAAACTTTGGTTCTGTCCAAGTAGAATCTAAGCTGTCTGTGTATGTCCAGATAATGCAGAATTATCTCCCCCTTGTTCTGTGGATTTGGATAAAAAGTTGGCAGATGAATAGTTTGGTTAAGAGCCACACTGGACACCACCTTAGGTATAAATGTTGGGTTTGTCCTCAGAGAGACCCTGTCTGGATAAAAGGTTCCACAGCCATGAGTGCCTGTAGCTCTGAAACTCGTGTTGCAGAAGTTATTGCTAGGAGCAGAGCTGCTTTCCAAGATAAAAACTTTATATCAGCAGTAGTAGCAGACTCAAAAGGAGGCAGGGTGAGTTTTTCCAAGACAGAGTTGAGGTCCCATGCAGGCATTGGTGATTTCCTTGGAGGCCTTACATTTTTGGCTCTTCTGCGGTACTGCTTTAATAAGGGATGAGAAAAGATTGGTGGCTCTGTATTGTAATGAGCCGAAATGGCAGAGGCATGAATTGTAATAGATGAAAAAGATAAGCCTTTGTCCAGCATCTCAGTTAAGTATTGCAAAATCTGAGGAATATTTGGCACAGCTGTATCAGTTCCTTGTGCCTGGTTCCAGGCACAGAATCTCTTCCATTTTCCAGCATAAGATTTTCTAGTAGTAGGCCTTCTGGCTTCCAAAATGACATCCATCACAGCTTTATTGAGAGGTGTGTTTTATATGACTACATTATCCGCCATGCTGCCAGGTTTAAAGTCCTGAGTTGGCTGTGCAGGATCTGAATGTTTTGCTGGGGACAGTAGATGAGGTATTTGAGGTAAGGTCCAAGCTGGGCATTGAGACAGGTTCCTTAGGATTGGATACCAGTACTGGCGGGGCCAGTCTGGGGCAATCAGTATCATCTTTGGCTTCTCCTGTCTGACCTTTAGGAGTACCTTGGGGAGGAGAGGCAGTGGGGGAAAGGCATATATTGATAGGTTTTTCCAGCTGAAAGATAGGGCATCCACTTTCCATGCTTGTCTGTGATAAATCCTTGTGCAGAATCTTTTTAGTTGGTAGTTGTGAAGGGAGGCAAATAGATCTATGTCCGGGCATCCCCATTTCCTTGTTATCATGCTGAAGACTTGTGGATCCAGCTGCCACTTGTGGGGATCCATGAGGTTTCTGCTTAGTTCGTCTGCCAGACTATTTTTAATTCCTGACAGGAATTGTGCCTGCAGATGTACTTGGTAAGTCAATGCTGTGTCCCACAAAGTCATGGCTAGTCTGCAAAGGGGGTAAGAATGTGTGCCCCCCTGCTTGTTTATATACCACATGACCGTGGTGTTGTCTGTCTTTATCAGTAGTTGTCCCGGATGAAGTAGGTCCTTGAAGGCTGTCAGGGCATTTTGAACAGCTACCATCTCTTTTTGATTGATATGTAGATGTATTTGGTTTGAGGACCATGTGCCCTGAATGCATCTTCCTGCCATGTGGCCCGCCGGGCATAATCTGATGCATCCGTTAGTGTCTGCCTGGCTGGGGGTAATGTGAATGGCTGTCCCTTGTTTTGGTGACAAGCCTTTGCCCACCATCGAAACTCCTGTTGCAGGCAAGGAATGAGAGTAATCATTGTTTCCAGGATGTGGCAATGTTGAGTCCAAACACTTTTTAGGTACCATTGAAGTTTCCTCATATGCAATCTTGCATATAGAATTAGTAGGATGCAGGATGCCATGAAGCCCAAAGCCTGCAGAATTTTTCTTGCAGATAACTGGGCCTTTGTTGCCAACATTTTGAAATAGGTAGTCAGTTGCCTTTGTTTGTCTGGCGTGAGATAAGCCATCTGGGCAGCTGTATTTAAGCTTGCACCCAGGAACATTACCTCTTGAGAGGATACTAGTTTTGATTTCTTTTCGTTGACTGTGTACTCTAGGCATGTTAGAAGTCATTTCACAAATGCCAGATGCTGTAGAAGAATGTCCTTGTTCTCTGCTTGAATTAGACAGGCATCCAAGTAAGGATATATTTGTATTCCTCTTTGCCTGCAGAATGCAATTACTGGTGCCAGGCACTTTGTAAAGACCCTGGGCGCAGAAGATAAGCCAAAGGGCAGTGCAGAGAATTGGTAATGCACTGAGCCAGCCTTGAATCTGAGGTATCCTCTGCATAACTGTGATTGGGACATGCAGGTATGCCTCTTTTAGGTCTAAAGTCACAAGCCAAGCGTTCTTGCCCAGCATGGGCAGAAGCTGCTGCAAAGTCAACAGCTTGAACTTTGGTATATCCAGGAAAGTGTTCAGAATAGATAGGTCCAGTATTGGTCTCCAAGCCTTGTCCTTTCTGGGGACCAAGAACAGTCTTGAGTAAAATCCTTGTCCCTGCTCTTGCTCTGGTACTTGTTGAATGGCCCCCATGTCCATGAGGAATGAGACTTGTTTTTGTGCCTCTGCCCATTGATTTTTTGGCAGATCTGGCCAGCCGTTTGCCTTTGGCAGGGTATGGAAATGGAACTTGTAGCCTTGTGACACGATATTTAGAACCCACTTGTCCTGAGTTATAATGTGCCAATTTTGAGAAATAAGTGCTAATTTTCCCCCTAAGGGTGCTGCCAGGAGATAAGTGCTTGGTGCAGGCAGGGGGAAGTCATTGGGACTGTTTCCTGTATGGTTGTGATTTGTCTTCTTCAACTTTGGAGGTAGAAGCACCCCATTGCTTTGACAGGTATGAACCTTGCGCCTGGGATCTGCCTCTCGGGCGTCTGGATCTGCCCCTTTGAGGTCTGTCTGACACAGGAAAGGACCAATTCTTTGTAGGCCAGTGTCTACTAAACCTAGGTGGCTGTACTTGTAAAAAATCTTTGACAGTTTGCATACATTTAGCTTTGTCCTCCATTTTCTTTAACACCTCTTCTGCCTTAACACCAAACAAAGTATCATGCTGTAAAGGTACATCTAATAATTTAACTTTGACATGATCAGTCAGATTTTGTTCCTTTAACTAAGCATGCCTCCTAATTACAGAACCCGTAACTGCGGCCCTGCAGGAGGCCTCCAAAGAATCAAAACCACATTGCAAAGTATGCTTTCCAACTTGTTCAGCTGCATGCAATAAATCCTGCATTTCCTTGTTTTCTGCACATTCACAGTTTAACAACATTTTCTGTTTAAGCAATGCCATGACATGTTGCTGATATTTGAGCATATGAAACTGACAGTTTAAAGGCCCTTATAGCCAAGGTAGCAGATGTGTAAACCTTTTTTCCCCCATCTATCCAGTGCCCTAGAATCTGTCAGAGGGGGTAGGGTTTTTTGCAGCGGAAGCCTCAACTCCTTTGGGACCCTGTGAAATATTTTTTGAGTCTGCAGCAGGGTTTTTAAAAAGGAATTTATGAGAGTCAGGAACCCTGTAATATCTGTCAGGCTTAACAGGAGCTGGAGGTAAGGAGTGAGGGATAAGACTAGACTCCGAAAACACATCCTCTACAATGTCTAACACAGGTGGAATGGCTAGTGGCCTGTGTTGAGTAGTAAAAGGAAATCCCTGAGCCTCTTTTTAGATTCTGAAATATCTTGGCTTTCCCAGTGGAAATGCTCCCTCATGGTATGCAAGGTTTCCCCAGAAGAATAGTCCTCTGGAGGAGAAGCTGAAGGAATAGATTCTTCAGCATCAGAATCTTCATAGGGGGGAAGAGAATATTCCTGATCAGAAGAGGAATCAGAAGAAATAGAAACCTGATCTGAAGATTCAGTCAGTCTCTTGCCTAGGCCTCATCAGGAGGGGGATGGGAACCCCTGGCCATTTTGAGCATCTGTTTTTTTGGGCACAGAGGCCTGTCCAGGTGGCTCTTGAGTTTTTCTTTGCTTTAGAAGGTGCTTTAGTCTTTGCCTTTGAAGCTGAAGTTGGCTTAATGTAAAGATGTTTAGATCTGAATACACCCTCAGAAGCCGGTGCCTACTCAGTGGCTCCGGACCCATCTGAAGGAATAGTATCCGAGGCTCCAATACCTTGGATTTCCAGCGGCATGGCCGACTCCACGTGGGAGTTGGTAGCGGCCTGCAACTCTAAAGTAGTGGGCATCAGGGGCTGCGAAAGTGCCTCACTGAGAACCGGCGAACTGGCAACTGGCTTAGGAGAAGCTTCGTCGTCGGTTTTGGGCCTCGGTTGTCTCTCTCTCTCTCCTTTTCTTTGCATTTTTTGTGAACTCCGGTAGTCGGATGGCTATCCGACATTTCTGGATAATTAAACCAGCGTCCAAAATAGTTTAAAGGAAAATCATACGGACACTTACTAGCACGTTGGTTAAATCTAGCACAAAGCAGACAACCAGAAACATTGTGATCAGGGCCTAGGCAAGAAATACAGTAAGAATGAAAGTCCTTATGAGGTATTTGCTTTCCACAAGAAATACAATTATTTACTTTTTCTGACATCGGTCTGGAGCAAGAAAAAAGTTTCCCCAAAGGGGTACTTAGCTTTATTGAAGACTATGGATCTGAAACTCGAACACGAAAATCTCAGGAGTCGGACGACCGGCACTTGCGAACTGCTTCTGCCACCGCGCGGCAAGAAAGACTAAAGAAAACGGCATCGGCTGCTTCTTTTATACCCCTGACAACCTGATGTCAGGGAAGGGGCTACAGTAGCCGACACAGGACCCAGGACTTTGGAATTCAGGCCGACTGAAGACAACCTGCCAGCAGGGTTACCCAAATGTAAAGACTGCAACAGTGAAACACGAAGAACATCATGGGGAAATTCTCAAATGCATCCATTTTTCAGCATGGCAAAAGAGATCAGGAGAGGAAAAATCTGTCATTGAGCATTACGGGTAAAAGGAAAGGGTATACTGCACTGGGAAAGTTTTTTGATGCTGGACTGTTTAATACCAGATAACAATAATAACACAGCTGTTATGGAGGATGGATCTCTTCATATTACTTCAAGTAGTAAACTGTCAGCAAAACACAACAGGGAACCACAGCCATCTCTTACTTAGCACACACAGACATGAGGAATAGCAACAGCAAAGGCAACAGGCAGTGCAATTCATTAAAGTTCTACCATTGATACTACTGCACAGTATACGCTGCTGTAAGGTATTTACGCCAACGTACGTCATACTGACTTTGAATGTAATTCATAAAATAAAGAGGTAGTGGTATAACAGGCCATCTACGCTTCATTTTTTTTCTTGTGCAGATCCTGATACTGTGATCCCAGCACTACTGCAGCCCTTCTCCTACTGTGATATCTATGCATTTTGTTGGTTGACAGGTTTGTAAGCAAGGAAGACAGCCCACCTCCAGGTTCTCCCTCAGTAAGTGATATCATGATTCATCAAAACATGTAAGTCATAAAGTCATACCACACTGTGGTAATTTGGCAATATGAAACTCAGCTGCATAAGTCATACCTTCAAGAAATTCTGGAGACACCTTCAAACAGTGATTCTTTGAAAGACCACTTTCTCTGGTGAACAGGATTTCTTTTTATTATTATAGCTATTATTTTTTAATATTCACATACTAAGTATTACAGAGTTTGTTTGCAACGCTTAAAGCCCTGCACTGTGCATTTAAGGGATCGTGAACTTCATTTAACATCTAAAATGACACTATACATCAAAACTTTTTGGGCACACTATATTTTATTACACTCCATCTTTAAAGGCATAAACAATGGGAATAAATAGTAACAAGGTTAACGATTTTTTTGTTTGCTTTACATATCAAAAACCAGCCAAATGTACAACTCATCACCAAGCTAGAACTACAGCAGTATAACACCACCATATAAAAACATCCAAAATCTCTACAGTTACTGAATTTCTTGTAAAATGTTTTTGATGTTCCAGTATATTCTGGTGCAAACTCTCCTTCTTTGCACCAAGTTTCCTGCATCCTGCAAACATGCAGGTTCCAGAACAACAGTTTAATATATTCCTGCTAAATTAAATAACTAAAAATGAATTCATATTTTAAACCCTTCTTCTGCACTATACCAAACTTTTCCTTTTAAAGTTGTTCAGTTTTCAACACCTGATTACCTGTTGAACTTTCAAGTAGACACATGTTCAATCATTTACACTGCCTTACAAAATGTGCTTCCACTGCTCAATTGGTACATTTTGTTTCTTACAGTCATGGCATGATCCAGTATTGTTAATTTAAATGATGTCAGCATTTATCATACATACATGAGAACCAGGACACGACCTAAGGGCCAACACATCAGGTAAACGTTAACTAAAACCTTTCCTTGTTTTGTGTCATTACCCTGTATGCATAAAGGTTGGCTATATTTGGATGCACTGCCTCAGAGTACGCAGTAGCAAGCACTTCACAAAGCCTTGTTATGACTGCAGTAACACACCCACTCCATTAATCAATTCATTCTTTGACTGACACACACATGCGGACATACAAACATCTTACATTCAGATACCCCCTTGCTACATTAATTTTGCAGTGAAAAAATAGTAATTAATTAAATGTGAGGAAATGGGAAAAGTAAAAACCCACTACAAAACATGATGGACAGGTAGATGAAGTAATGCTTTTTTCTTGCATTTCTGTATATATTTTCTTTTGCATTGGCTAACTAGGATTATCCAAATGGGTATAAGAACCCCTTTTTGGTGAAGACCAAAGGAGAAAATTTCCACATGACAAACGGCAACATACTATACAAAGCTTTACATGGCAAATCACAATAGTAATATATAGTGAGTGGCAAAATACATGAACTAAACATAACATTTAAGCTATTCAATAAAAATTAATTTCTTTATACATATGCAGTATACAAACATATGCATTTACATTGTTGACCCAAGTGATATTTAAAAAAATATTGACTGGAGGGAAATTTAGAGAGGCAGAAGCCCCCCTTAATAACACTGCATGTCAGTCGGTACTAAACATCATAGTCACCATCAGCCATGTCATGAAGCAAATTAGTTAAAACAAAATACTTTAATCTGTCACAGGGAATAAAACAAACTTTGCAGCTAGCATCCTTTACATTGAGCCAGTCACTGTTAGGGTTTAGAGTGGTGGCAGCTCCACATATTTAAACCTCTATGGAAATTAAAAAAAAAAGTCCCCTCACCACTTTACTTGCATTTTACTTTAATTTTATTTAGTGCATTCTCCAAAAAGTTATTTTATTCTTCCTCTTACTTAAAACAAATATAAATAAATGTGTGTGAATATTTTATACATATATCTACTCATTTATTCTACACACTCGCGCACACACATACACGCACACAAATTTCATTTGATCTAAAGCGCATTTCATCAAAAACACAAACGACTGAACCACATTTGACAGAAAAAATTTTAAGGCTATAGAAAATCACTGCTGGTGTGTTTTTGGATCACAGGAATTGCAATGAAAATTAGTGTTGATCAGTATTTGTACCTTGCTAACGCCCACTGCTACACTGTGCCTCCATTTCTTTACATTTGTGCACCAGCAGTGATTCAGGGTGTGTGGAGTTCCTCTTTTCTCCATGGATGTGCAATTGGGAGTTAGTACATTTATGTAAGGGGGTATATTAAGTGTACATGAAATTTTCTACAAGATGTACTTC
>NC_056743.1:801961668-802086668 GCF_019279795.1 Protopterus annectens | reverse complement strand
CTGCCCATTGATTTTTTGGCAGATCTGGCCAATCATTTGCCATTGGCAGTGTGTGGAAATGGAATCTGTATCCCTGTGATACGATGTTTAGTACCCACTTGTCCTGGGTTATTAACTGCCAAATTTGAGCAAAATGTGCAAATTTTCCCCCTATGGGTGCTGCCAAAAGATAAGTGCTTGGTGTAGGCAAAGGGAAGTCATTGGGATTGCTTTCTGTAGGTTTGCTCTTTATCTCCTCCAAATTTGGAGATGGATGCGCCCCATTGCTTTGACCTGTAGGAGTCTTGCGCCTGGTATCTGGAACCCTTAGGGCATCTGGAATTGCCCCTTTGAGCTCTGTCTGACACAGGAAAGGACCAATATTTTGTAGGCCAGTGTCTACTGTATCTTGGTGGCTGCACTTGTAAGAAGTCTTTAACAGTTTGCAGACTTAGCTTTGTCTTCCATTTTCTTTAAAACCTCTTCTGCCTTAACACCAAACAGAGAGTTGTGCTGTAAAGGTTTAACATGATCAGGGAAATTTTGTTCCTTTAACCAGGCATGCCTCCTAATCACAGATCCAGTAACTGTGGCCCTGCAGGAGGCCTCTAAAGAATCAAAACCACATTGCAAAGTATGCTTTCCAACCTGTTCAGCTGCATGCAATAATTCCTGTAATTTTATTTTCTGCACATTCTGAAATCAACATAATTTTCTGTTTCAGCAATCCCATAACATGTTGTTGGTACTTAAGCATATGAAATTGACAGTTTAAGGCCCTGATTGCCAAGGTTGCAGATGTATAAACCTTTTTTCCCCATCTGTCCAGTGCCCTTGAATCTCTGTCGGAGGGGTAGGATTTTTTGCTGTTGAGGCCTTAACTCCATTTGGACCCTGTGAAATAGTTTCAGGATCAGCAGCAGGGTTTCTAAATAAAAATTTACGAAAGTCAGGGACCCTGTAATATCTGTCAGGCTCACTGGGAGCCGGAGGTAAGGCGTCAGGGGTCAGGCTTGACTCCGAAAACACATCATCCACAATGTCTAAAACAGGGGGAATGGCTAAAGGCTTGTGCTGAGGGAGAAGGAAATCCCTGAGCCTCTTTTTTGATTCTGAGAAGTCTTGACTCTCCCAGTGAAAATGCTCCCTCAAAGTATGCAAGGTTTCTCCAAATGAATAATCCTCAGGAGGAGATGCAGATGGAATAGACTCCTCAGCATCAGAATCCTCATAGAGAGGTAAAGATAATTCCTGATCAGAAGAGGAATCAGAAGAAATAGAAACCTAATCTGAAGATTCATAGTCAGTGTCTTGCCTAGGCCTCTTATCTAGAGGGGGATGGGTACCCCGATCAAGGTAACAAGGTCTTCAGCCATTTTGATCATCTGTTTTTTAGGCATAGAGGCCTGTGCATGTGGCTCAGGCGTCGTTTTTTTAGTTTTAGAAAATGTCTTTGCCTTTGCAGCTTTCGTCGGTTTGATATATAAATGTTGAGGTCTGAATATACCCTCAGAAGCCAGTGCCTGCTCAGCGGCTCCGGACCCATCCGAGGGAGATACATCTGTCGGTCCAATACCTTGAGTATCTTGCAGCATGCCGGACTCCACATGGGTGTCGGTAGAGGCCTGCGACATGAATGTAGCGGGTAGCAGGGGCTGCGAAAGCGCCTCACTGAGTACTGGCTTACTGACGAATGGCTTAGGAGAAGCTTTGTCATCGGTTTTGGATCTCAACTGCCTTTCTCTGTCCTTTCCTTTGCATTTTTTATTTACTCCGGTAGTCAGATTGCTATCCGACGACATTTCTGGGTAGTTAAATCTGTTTCCAAAATACTTAGATGCAAAAATATACTGACGCTTAATAGTGCGTTGGTTAAATCTAGCACAAAACTGACAGCCAGGCATGTTGTGATCAGGCACTACGCAAGGAATACAGTATAAATGGAAATCCTTATGAGGTATTTTGCTTCCCACAAGTAATGTAATTATTAACTTTTTCTGACATCGGTAAAAAGCAAGGAAAAAGTTTCCCCAACGGGGTACTTAGCTTTAGTGAAGACTTTGGTTCTGAAACTCAAACTCGAATATTTCAGTAGTCGGTCGACCGACATTTGCAAAATGTTTCTGCTTCGGGCACCACGCGGCAAGAAAGACTAAAGAAAATGGCATCGGCTGCATGTTTTATACCCCTGATGACCTGACATCATGGAAGAGAAGACAGCAACCAACGCAGAACCCAAGACTTTGGAATTCAGGCCGACTGAGGGCAACCTGCCAGCAGATTACCCAAATGTAATGACTGCAACAGTGAAACATGAAGAACATCTATATATCTATATATATATATATATATATATATATATATATATATATATATATATATCTATATCTATATCTATATATCTATATATCTATATATATATACATATATACAAATAAGGGATCCTCCCAGCTGAGGTGATCCGAGCGTCAGGCCCATACACAAAAGCTTATCCTGGCTGTCGTATGTTGCGTGGGACGTCACACGTAGATACCATAAACCATGGGCCATAAATGTGACGTCCACACGCACAGACCTCAGGACTGAATGCCCTAGTTGGACAGTAATCTAAGAGAAGCTGCTCAGGATGCCATCCAGAGAGGGAAAGTTAACTGACTATAAAGGAGAAGAAGAGGTAGATGTCTTAGTGGCGGGTAGGAGGGAGGGATAGGAACACTGCAACATGGAAGAGAAGGACATCTATGGTTATGGTAACATTTACACAACTATTCTATGTCCTTCTATTCTTGTGTTGCAGTATTCTAAACATGAGGGACAGTACCAAAGCTCAGCATGTGTTATGGGTGGTGGAAGAAGAACCTTTTATGAAACCATGCAGGATGGCTTTTGCAAAACCTGTGCTAGCCTTGGAGATGAAGTTCAACTTGTAATGTTTGGTGAAAGTGTGGACTGAAGACCATGTGGCTGCCTCTAGGATAGCGGCAGTATCTAGGCCTTTGAAAAAAGCCCCTAGGGAGGCCACAGCCCTAGAAGAGTGGGCCCATAGTGCGCAGGGAAAGTGTTTGCCATGGAAAAAGTAGCAGAAGGTAATACTGTTGGAAATCCAGGAAGAAATTGTTTGTTTGGAGACAGCTTTCCCCAGGGCCCTGGGGTGAAAGGATACAAACAACTTGTTAGACTTTCTGATATTCTTAGTCTTGCCCAGGTAAAATCTAAATTGCCTGTGAACATCAAGGAAATGAAGCGTACTCTGCCATTCTGTGGAGAAGGAAAGAAAGCGGGCAGGTGGATGGACTGGTTAAGCGAAAGTTCGCTGACCACCTTAGGCATGAAGGATGGGTTCAGGTGAAGAGAGACCCCATCTTTATGAAATATCAGGTATGGTGGGATAGCCATGAGTGCTTGTAGCTCTGAAATTCTCCTAGTCCAAGTCAGGGCTACTAGAAGCACTCCAAGTGCACATTTTCAGACAGGCTGATGCTGCTGGCTCAAAAAAGGTGCTGTGATGAGTTTTTCAAGAATGTAATTCAGGTTCCAAGGAGGGGGGATGGGTTTTCTTGGTGGCCTGAGATGGAGCACACCCTTAGGAAAAAGCTTTACCTCTAATCTGGATAGCATAGGCGGACTGAAAAGTAGGCAAGCTGGAATGGCTGATAAATGGACTGTCGCCAAGGAATATGAAAGTTCTTTCTTAAGTAGCTCACACAAGTAAGACAAAACTAGAGGTACATCTGCCTGAAAAGAATCCAACTGTTTGTGAAGACACCAACTGGAGAACAGGTAGGATCTCCTGGTAGTGGGTTTTCTGGCCTCCTGCAGGACCGAAAACATGTCCTCTGAGTAAATCACCCACAGGGTCAATTCGAGGGTCTGTAGGTGTGGGTGGATGAGAGATCCCTTTTGTTATGTAATGAGGTGCACCTTGTGTGGTAACTTGTGGTGACTGCCCCTGGCTAGTGAAAAAAGAAGGTGTAACCAATGCTGCCTTGGCCAAAAGGGGGTCACCAGCAAGTTTTTGGAATTGTCCTGCTGAATCTTCAGCAAGACTTTCTGTATGAGAAGGAAGGGGGGGAATGCATAAAGAAACATCCCCTTCCAGGAAATCAAGAATGCATCCACCCTCCATGCCTGAGGAGAGGGAGACCTTGTGCAGAACAGCTGCAGTTGTCTGCTCTGTGGGGAGACAAACAGATCTATTTGAGGTGCACCCCACCAATGGACTATATCTAGAAACACATCCCTGTGCAACATCCATTCATGGTTCAGAGATATTGACCTGCTGAGAGCATCCACCTGAACATTGTTTTATGATGGAATGTAAACTGCCTGCAGCGTTACCTTGGAAAGGGTGGCCAATTCCCAAGCTTGGACAGCCAGCCTGCAAAGTAAGTAGGATTCTGTTCCACCTAGTTTGTTGATGCAGCACAGGACTGTGGTGTCTGTAAAGATTTTTAGAGGTCCTCGGTGTATGAAGGGGAAGAATATTTTTAGGGCTAGGATAAGGGCAGTCATTTCCCTGATGTTTGTGCGTTTTTCCTTTGATAGATGTCCCATTGTCCCTGAACCTTCAGACCACTCATAGTTGCTCCCCACCTCAGGTCTGATGCATCTGTGCACATCTGCTGAGCTGGAGGGAGAGGTTGTAGAGGTTAATCTTGGGTTCAGCTGAACTTGTTGGATCCACCAATACAGCTCTTTCTTGAGACATGGAAAGAAGAGAACCTTAAATTCTAATGGGTGGGTGTGTTGGGACCAAACATTCTTCAGGTACCACTGAAACCTTCTCATGCATAACCTGACTACGGGCAGCATTGGAAATGTGGCTGCCATGAACCCCAAGAGATGTAGGAACTCCCTGGCCGAAAATGCAGCTGGCTAGAAGTAGGCCCTTGAAGGAGGAGGTTAAAGATGTGACCGTTTCTGAAAGGAGGAAGGCCTTCATCAGATATGTCCTTATTCTGCACCCCAGGAACACATGACCTTGTGAAGGGGTCAGGGAGGACCTGAACTGGTTGATGGTGAAGCCTAAGGGTTCTAGGAGGGAAATGGTAAATAGTAAATGCCTTTGGAGGGTATTTGGGTGATCTGCCTGGGTAAGAAGATCGTCCAGGTATGGATAGATCTGAACGCCCTCTGTTCTGCAAAAGGCTAACACTGGAGCTAGTCATTTTGTGAATACCCTTGGTGTTGTGGACAAACCAAAAGGCAAGGTGGCAAACTGATAATGCAAGGACTGCACAGTAAAACAAGTATTTGTGATATGATGGGTGGATTGGGATGTGAAGATATGCAGCCTTCAGGTCTAAAGTGGCCAGATAAAAATTGGGGGTCAATATCGGAAGAGTTTGAAGGGACAACATGTGGAAGGTGGGAACACGGAGAAAGGGGTTTAGGAGGGACAGCTCCAGGATGGATCTCCATGGCCCATCCTTTCTTGGGTCTAAGAAGAGTCTTGAATAAAACCCTAGGCCTTCCTGTCCAGGTGATCTTTTGAACTGTGCCCTGATGGACAAGATATCTTGAATGACCTGTGGGGATGAGGTGAATTTGGTCCTTTGGAGGTTGTGGGATTCCTTTTGGGATTGGTTTTTCTTTCCAGGTCATGAATTATCCTTTTCCACTACTGACAAGACCCAGTTGTCTGAGATGATGTTTTGCCACAAGGGAAAGCGATGACATAGGCAGGCAGAAAGGGGAAATTTGTTGGTAGGGGGGTCTAACAGTCGCACATTGTTGGGCCTATTAGGAAAGGGCTGTCTATTAGTAGATTGGGAGGAGATGGGCATGGCACAGGATGATTTCCTGACACCTTTTCTTCGTTTTGAAGAGGGTGGTGTCGAGGTCATCATGACAAACCTGGATTTGGCAGGGTAGTGTCTGTGAAACTTTGGCAATGGTGATACAAAGAGATGCTTGAGGTCCTGCAACTCTCTGCTTTTCTCTTGCAGGGCTTTAAAAAGCTTTGCTGCTGACTGTTTACAAAAAAAAAAAAATTATCAAGTGGAGCATCCATGATTTTGGAGGAATCGGGAACAGAAGTGAGTTGGTCTAAGCCCTAGGATACTAGAACCAGTGCATATTTTACCACACAAGTTTGGTAGTTGATGGCTGTGAAGGCCAGGGTTTTAGATGTATATATTTTCTTCCCTAACCTGTCCATCATTTTGTTGTCTTTATCAGATGGAAGCAAAGAAGAAGAGGGAATCTATCCGGACTGCTTATCCTGTGAGACAGCAATTACAGCAGGGTCTGCCAAGGGGGGGCTTAATGAGAAATTAGCAGTTGTCAGGTACTTTATAGAACCTATCTGGTCTCTTTGGTGCCGGTGGCTGAGAATCTGGAATTTTGGAGGATGAGGCAAAGGCATCCAAGTATGCAGGGATAACTGGAGGGATGGCTGAGGGAGAAGGGGATTCCATCTGAAGAAGCTCATATCTTTTTTGAAGTTCTGTCATTTGAGTGTAATCCCACTTGAAATATTTCCTCATTTTGGTAATTGTTTCCCCAAATGTAATGTCTTCTGGTGGGGAATGACTTTCTATGGAGTCCTCTTCCAGTAAGCAGTATTCTAAGGGGAAGGCCAGTTGTGAAGTATAAGAAAGGGACTCATCAGAAGATGAAGAAGAAGATTCCTCTCCTGGAGTTTGAGGCAAGAGGCTTAGGATGTAGGCTTGGGGTTCAAGGCAGGCAGAGCAGACAGGGCCTGTTAAGTAGCAGGCCTAAGATCTATGAAGGCCTGGGAAAATGCTTGCCAATCCGGGATACCCTCAGAAAAAGCAGACAAGTGTTTAGTTTTTTGCCTCTTTTTGAGAGATGGCATCTTAGGTCCAAGTCTGAGTAGGCATAGGCCTAGGATCCAAGGTCATAGTAGGAATTGAGGAAGTCTCCTTGATAATGGAAGCAGGCAAAGAGTGTTCGGGCGAAACTAGCCCCCACCTCCCCCCAACACTGGAAACCAACATCAGTATTACCTCCATGGACATGCCGGTCGAAGAAACTAGAGCAGTGCCTGAAACAGAACCCACCGTAGTTGCTGAAGCCATCAGACATACCTCAATCCCTATATTGGCGGCTGGCAGGACGTCTGAATCCGGAGGTGCAGGCGCTTTTTCAGGCCTTGAAACTTTGGCCTTTTTCTTAGGTAGTTCGGCCAATACACCAGGCGTTGCTTCCACACCCAAGGCTAATCTCTTAAGGCGTTGGTTCTCTATGAAAAGATTAAGGGCCGCTAGATAGCTGTGTAGGGTCTTTGGGACAAACGCTGGCAAACAGAGCAGGATATGTAGTCGTGGGAAGGCCCTACGCAAAAGAGGCAGAGGTTGTGGCCGTCTCTGTGAGGGATTTGACGTCCGCACTTACATTTCCCCTTCCTAGATGACATGAATGGAATCAGCTAACAATTAACAGCAACCAGAACTAGAAAAAATAAAGGTTCCCCAACGGGGTACTTATCACTTTAGACATCTTTGGTACAGAGCAGAAGGATCGAGCTGACGTTCGACTGGTGGGAGAGAAGTTCCATGGTCTGTGTGCGTGGACATCACATTTATGGCCCATGGTTTATGATGTCCCACGCACCATACAGCAGCCATGCTAAGCTTTTGTATATGGGCCGAACGTTCGGGTTGCCTCAGGGTGAGGATCCCTCATGTTTAGAATACTGCAACATCAGAATAGAAGGACATCACTTGATGACCTAAAGGGGTCATTTGCATATATCTCATGGCCCTCTATTATAACAGGTTTAAGGTACCACACAATGAAAACTCTAGCTTGGCTAGGTTCTTCCTGCAGTTTTTACTGAATTGATTGCCTGTGTGACCTTTTTACCCTTTGGTTTTGACATACATGCATGCATATTTACAAGAGAAAGTGTATATACGCACACACACACACTACTCATAATGAGTGAATAACCCAAATAAAGACGTTCACAATATCAACTGCAAAAAGTTGAATTCGCAAACATCGACATGCTACTATGCATGCAACGAGCAAAAATCTTGGCGCATACAAAACAAAAGTTTAAAAAGTAGTATAAAACACGCTCCCTGCACACACTCCCCCCTCTAATTATGCACTAACTCCAAATCTGCAGAATGTCAGGAAAAGGGCATATTTCCCAACCGCAAGAATTGTGTGATCTCGCACAACTATGGAAATTTATGTAGTTAACTAAATTTTTGTCGATTAAACAGATGTCGTACAGTTGGGAATTTGATGACTGTCAGTTCTCGTGTGTGTGTGTGTGTGTGTGTGTGTGTGTGTGTGTGTGTGTGTGTGTGTGTGTGTGTCTCTGTGTGTGTGTGTGTGTGTGTGTGTGTGTGTGTGTGTGTGTGTGTGTGTGTGTGTTTACACATATAGTAAGATTAAGGCTAGCTAGCTAGATATAAGGCCTGCCCACCAACAGTCCTCAGACTCAGGCTGGCTAATGCCATACTTACATTTATTTCTTGTTTCTTATATTTTTAGAAACTACTGTTTTCAAAGGACATATATAATATGTTCCTTGTATTTCTTAATTTTTTTGTATATATTCTCATCGGCTGAACAGGAATAACATCATGGCACAGTACAGACAAATGTGCTGATAAACAGATGCATTCGGTGTCAAAGCAGCAATCCCCAAAGAAGTGGCAGGGTATTAAATTCAAACATAACCTAAACTCTCTGGTCTTACAGCTTGTGCCTTTATGCAGTCCATAGTTTTTTTCTTAACTAAGAAACAATTCAAATTAGACTGATACATAAAACTGCTAAAAAACATGCAACTTTTCGTTGCCTTTTCCCCACTTCATTTCTATCACAGTGGGAGTGGGGGATGGGCAGAGATTCATTTAGAACCGAGTCACTCATGAGGCCAGATAGAAGCAGTGTAAAACGAAATTCCTCATTCTACCTTCCATATATGAGCTTGAAATTAGAAACATTACTACCCCATTATCTTATTCTTTAACAGCTTTAAAGAAGGTTTAAACAGAGTAGCAATAAAGGACTACTACTCTATATAGTCTAAAAGAATGACTGTTTTGTCTCAAGACCACTTCCTGTCCGCAGCTTCATTTTTGAGTAAATGCACAGCACAAGGAATAGACTACTCTATGATTTTAAGAATAGCAGCTAATGCCAGTTAACAATTCAGAAGCTACAGATTTAACGCAGTTCTCTATTTTCTCTTCTTGGTCATCATCACCCTGAATATTTGCATACTGGTAACAGATTCTTCCCTTGAAGGACTGCTTGACATCTACAAAGATCCAGTTGACTGTGGTGCTGTTCTGAAGGGTGATAGCCTTCAGAGCTTTAAAATACGAAATAGTGTTCTGTGTAGCACTTGAATTTACCATTTACTGTACTGTGTGGAGATGGTCTACCCAAACAAGGAGACATTAAAAGTAGTGGTATTCCTGACTGGCTAACGGAGGCAAACAGAAGAAGCCAGATAAAACAGAACATGTTGGCAAGGTTAAGACTATATCCGCTCTTTGCCCTCAAAACCATGCCTAGCATCTACTGACTTCTTTGGTAATAATGGGGAACTCTGCTAATCCACACTAATACTGAGACTGTTTTGAGGCAGAGTCTGCTGTTCTACAGTTTTACTGGGACTTTTAACCCCTGTCTAGTTCAAAAGCAGGAAGAAGGAACTTGGTGCCACCCTCATACTAACAGTACAAGAAACAATTATGATTACATCAGACTGCCAAGTGCTGATGAGCTGTTCAATGTACAGTGACCAATGTAAAGTTCCTTAATTTACACAGAGGCATTAATATTGTCCAATGATCACTTAAGTTGCCCGAATTCCTGCTTTTTGAACGTATACCACATTACCGCAGACATTTGTGTCTGAAATCCTATAACCTTACCATTAACTGAATGAGTCATGAACACTAATGCATGCACACAAAAGAAATGTGACCACAATACATCAGCTACAAAGTTGCGAAGTACATTGCCTTCATAAAACTGGACTGCTTCCTAAATTACTAAGGAAGCACTGCTACATGTACACAGGTAAATGTCAGTGTGCTACACATGGGAGCACAAGGACTACCCAGTGCAAGGGCTGATGCAGCAGAAGACTCTGAAGCCAGTGCCTTTAGCTTTCTCACATTATAAGAAGCTCCCAGCTAAATATAAACTATTTTGCAGTACTAAAACCTCAGAATAAGTTATAACTAGTTGGAGGGGTGTGGAGATGGACATTACCTTCCAAAGAGTTTTGCTAACAATGGTATTGGCAAATCCTTTTCCACCCAATTTTACTTCAGTAATTTGCCATGGAACCGTTTTGCCATACTGTTTAATAAGCAGCGAAAATTGGATCTTTTTTCATAACCTTAAAATGAGAATATCTGCAAATTTGACGAATACAGCATGAGTTATGCAGGTGTGATGGCAAAATGTATCTCTGATACTCCCTTCAAGAAAAAATGTAATGTCACGAAGTGTAAAACTGTCAGGAAGTTTAAGAAAAAAAATCAGTGAAGAAAATTTACTAAATTATATGCATTTTGCAGCCCCAAAAATATTCTGTAATATGACGTATTCACACACGTTTTTCTCTACCATGGAAGTAGGTTTCACATGGACAGAAATAGTCAAACTTACTTGATAGGGTAGGTTTCATCTTTCCTTCTCTCCTTCTCATGAGCTGGGAGTCCTTCCCATCCAAATGTTAAGCTCCAGTCAAAGTTACCTCGATTGTGTTGTCTCCCGTACTGTACAGGTTTAGAGAATTCGAATGTGTTTAGATCAATGGTGGTGATGTCAGGACTGACCACAGCTGTATAATCTTCGGCAATCCTGGCTAGCAGGGGCTCCAGCCAGCCATAAAAACACTCACCTATTGAGAAGGCATTGTAAAGAATTTCACTTATTCCATTATTTTCAACACACAAGTACTCTCTCAATAATGGATCAGCACTGTTACACCCTTACTTACATATGTGTTGCTCAAGTTCTACTACTCTAATTAATCTAACAGCAAAATATAAAATAAAACTGTGAAAAAACAATGATTAAACTGAGAATATGCCCATGCCCCCATACTCTCCTTTCAAAAGGATGAAAAGCTTGTAAACACAGGTATGCAGCTGCTAGCTTAGCACGATCTGTGTATGCCACTCAATAAAATGGTGCTCCCAGGCTGACTCTGTAAAAGGTTCATGTACAGCAGCGCTCTACTCTGGGTAACATACTTACATGCATACACAACATAAACAAATTAAACAACTAACAAGTGGAAAAGGAAAAAAAACTGTCAATTATGGTTTATTTCTATGCACCCTGACAATGTTATTAGTTTAATTCTACTACCTTCACCTTCAAAGCAGAAGATTTAATTCAAGTAAACTACATTTGCAGCTCTTATTTCTTTATATTATTTCTGCACAACTTTTTCTTTGGCCTGAAGTGGTGATTCATGTTTGTAGTGCTTTACTTTTCTTGGCAACACCTTTACAAACACCAGATAGGCCAGAAATTAGTCCAAACAGATCACTGCTCTACACCACTCAACAAATTTAACAAAATAAACAAATTTCCCCTGTAGTGATATCACACAAAACAATGTGCAATTCTACTGTGGACCAGTTTATCTTCAATTCTAGACTTGGGAATACAACTTGCAGAGGAAGGGATGGAATAAAAACGTAAGAGAGAATGAGGCTGTCATATGTAGAAAGTAGAATCATGTTAGGAACTTACCATAAAGTGAAGCTGTTCAAACAGATTCACTGCTGCAGTTATCTCTTGACTTCCAGACCTCTAACTTCCTTCAGGAGCCTCGGCCACCCCCCACCCACCACTGCACAAGGATGTTAGTAGTACAAGATGTGTATTAACTGATGCCATCTTTAGATCTTTTTAGCCCTGGCTAAAATCCAGGTAGAAGACCTGACACCAAAGCCAAATGGACAAGATAACAGTTCCCTGCGCCCCAGATCCACCACAGAGGTTTCCAATCTCCATCTCTGAGCAATAGGTTTAGGTTAAAGAAAGAGGGAGACCTAGTAGGAAATCAGTGGAAAGGCGCAGATAAATGAATAGGTGGTTGGATACAGAGATGAGGCCCTGCTGGGCAGCAGAATTAGATCCTGTTCTGGACCTATAGTCTGGGACAATGAATTCCATTTTTTGGGGGAAACATTCTAGTAAATCCTGAATTTGGATAGTCTGAGAATTGAAAGAAAAACACAGGATTTTCACTGACATTTTAGGTCAGAAAGTTACATTCATCACAAGATGCAGTTCTGCTCGTATTTACTAATTTACCATATTGTCCGCTTACATTATTGTGTGTTCTGTGCTTAGAATCCGTTTTAATTTCAATATATATTAATGAAATTTTCACAATGAAAGGAGAATTTAGGAGGGAACAAGGAGCCAAACTCTCTCAAAATGTCTCGCTCATTGCATTTCATATAATTATACAGCTCACTGCAAACTTGTTTCATAGTCTAGCCTGCTCTAACCAGTGCAATCCCTTAGAGGGTCATTACATAACTATTTTGGAAGCAGCAACTGGAAATTTTTTGTTCACACCTTCTGTAGACCCTGTAATTTAAGTTGTCTATCAAGGGAAAAAAAGAAGTTATGTCTTACCATAACGTTCCATCTGTGTTGTTGGTCTTCATCCATTCATCACTGATGGGTTCAGTTCCTAGCCCTCTGAACCGAGTCGGCCTTATACCAAAGCTCGCTCCAGCCAAAACCTCTCAAGCTAAGATTTACCCATAATCCCTTTCTCCCTGTTACCTCAGCTAGAGTTTGCCCCAACAAGTAAAGCATAGGTTGTCTCAGAGTAAAAACCTTAGTCCAGGAAGTAGACCAAAAAATACCCCAAGAACCTCTACGAGGGTGGGATGTGATGAATGGATGAAGATCAACAACACAGATGGAACGTTATGGTAAGACACAACTTCTTTATCTGATGTTAATCTTCATTCCATTCATCACTGATGGGACAGAGTCCCCAGCTACCTTATATCCATGGGTGGCCCTAAGGAAGAGCATTCCTGAGCACCACTGAACTAAAGGACGCCCTTCCCCTGGAGACCAGATCCAACTTGTAATGAGTGATAAAGGTATGGAAGCCCATGTAGCTGCTGCACAGATGTCATCCATTGAAGCCCTGGAGTGGCACGCCACAGAAGTTGCCATTAATCTGGTGGAGTGAGCCCTGATGTTTGGCGGGACAGATTTCCTTTCTAGGTTATAAATGAAAGTTATACAGTCTCTGAGCCATTTGGATAGAGTCACTTTAGAGACTGACTTTCCCATTTTTGGACCAGAAAATGAAATAATTGGTCTGATTTCCTGATTGTTTTTGTTCTGTCTAGGTAAAACCTCAATTGTCTGTGAACATCCAGTAAATGTGAACAATACTCTCCCTTGTTGGAAACAGTAAGAAAAAACACAGGCAAATCAATAGTCTGATTAATAGAGAGCTCGGAAATTACTTTGGGCAAGAAGGAAGGATTGGTCCATAGTGATACTCTGTCCTTATGAAAAATCAAATAAGGACGCTTGGTACAAAGAGCTTGGAAATGCGTCTGGCCGAAGTAATAGCCACCAGAAAGAGGGATTTCCAGGGTAGAAACTTGATGTCACATGTGGCTGCTGGCTCGAAGGGGGGGGGGGGGGGGCATGTCAAAGATTATAAAGACAAGCGTGAGACTCCAGGGTTCTGTGTGCTGCTTAAGTGGAGGTCTTGAATGATGGATTCCTTTCAAAAAGGTTTTGCTCAGACAATGAGCGATTAAGGAGTCACCGAAACAATTATGAAAATTTGAAATGGCAGCTAAATGGACACGAATAGTTGAAGCTGCGGCAGCCTCCTCAAAGAAATTAGATAGGTACTGGAGTACAGCAGACATGGGTGCAGAAAAGGGATCTAATTCTCTCCATCTAGACCAAATCGATTTGTCAGCATAAAGTTTTCTGGTGGATAGTTTACGCAAAGCCAGAATAATGTCATGTACTGGAGAGGAAAGATTACAATGCCTGGCAATCCCTGAAGTGGAGAAGCCAAGCTGTGAGCTTGAGGCTGAACAAGTTCGAGTGGCTCAACCCTTGAGGGTGAGATATCAGATCTGGAGTTGGATCCAAGATCCACAGTCTGTAAAGAAGATGAGGCCAGAGAAAGGGGAACCATACCTGTCGAGGCCAAAAGGGGGCTATGAGGATCATTTTGCTTTTCAGCCGAAAAGCTTTTTTCAGAACTAGAGGAATCAGAGAAATGGGAGGATAAGCATAAAAAAGTCCTGTGGGCCCAATCGTGGATAAGTGCGTCCCTCTGGGACCCCCCCCTGCGGGGAAATTAGGGTGAAATAGTTGCTGCACTTGTGGTTGGACGGGGAGGCAAATAGGTCGCAGCAAGGCTGGCCCCAACGGCTAAAGATCTTCGACACTAAGTTGGGGTTGAGGGACCACTCGTGAGGCAGGAGAATGCTCCTGCTCAATTTGTCTGTGATCACGTTGGAGTTCCCCAGGATATGCATTGCTATCAGAAAGCAGTTGGAAGCTATTGCCCACTGCCAAACTCTCATGGCCACTCGACATGGGTGATGGGACTTGGTTCCTCCTAGACTGTTGATGTACCAAGCTACTGACATGTTGTCCGACTGGATAGCAACTGTTTCCAAAGGAAGGGCAGTCTTGAAACTCTAAAAGCACTGCCCTCAATTCTAGAACATTTATATGCAGATTGACCTCTAGATCGGACCATGTGTCTTGGACAGTCATTCCCTGACATTGGCACCCCCCCCATCCTATCTGAGAAGCATCCATGGTCACAATGGCATTGGGCTGAGGGGGATGGAAAGGTCGGCTCCAAAGTGCTGTGTCTGGCTTCATCCACCAAGAATGATCCAGTTTGTACCGATTTGTAATACGAATCTGGGAAGACAACAGTTGTTGATTTGGATACCATTGGATAACTGAAGCCAATGTAAGTGTGTCATGTGAAACCTTGCTAGGGTACTATAGATATAGATAGTGCCATTGACCCTAGCAGCTGAAGGAACTGTTGAGGTGGGACCAATTGAATGTTACCCCTATAAACTCCAGGGTCTGGGCTGGAGTTAAAGACTGGACTTTTCCCAGTTTATGGATATTCCCAGGCTATGCACCAAAGAGAGGGTGTAATGCAAGGCTGTTACCAGTAGATGCTTGGTGGGAGTGTTGAGGAGCCAATCGTCCAGACATGGAAACACCCGGAATCCTTGCAGTCTCAAGTGAGCTGTCACTGCTGCCATGCATTTGGTGAACACTCTGGGGTCTGTAGAGAGTCCGAAGGGCAGGGTGCAGAATTGGTAATGATTGGCTCACAGCCACTAGCGAAGGAACCTCCTGGAGTGTTTGTCCATCTTGATGTGGTAATACACATCCCAAAGGTATATCGAGCACATCCAATAGTCTTCCTCCAGAAAGGGGAGAATGGATGGAACGTGACCATCTGGAATTATGTCTGGCTGACTATCTTGTTTAAAGAGCTGACGTCCAAAATTGGCATCCAGCCCCCTGTCTTTTTGCGCTTATATCACGTTATCGAAAGATGAAAATAGCGAACGCTATTTCATCGGCCCCAAAACATCTAAGCATGAAAATATCGAACATTCAGAACAGAGAATTTTTTCCCATGGACAAAAATCGCTGCTCCGAAACACACACACACAACACAAGCACATCAAACAAACAGCAACCACACACATACACTTAAATTCCTACATCTAACACTACACTAAACTAAACATACACTACTATCTACCCACGTACCTTAACCCAAACCCTAACCCTAAGGTCCGTCACTATCGCACACTCATCTAACCCACACCCTAACCCACTTAATCTGCCCCTAACCGTAAAGTCTGTCACTATCGCACACACGCCTAACCCACGCCCTAACCCTAAGTCACCCGCCCCTAACCCAAACGTACAAACAATCGCACACTTGCCTGAACCCAACCCGCAACTTTCCACCACAGCGCTAAGAATAGCGAAGGCACAGAAACCAAGGAAAGAATTCGCTGCTCTGCGGCTTCGCTATTTTTAGCGTTCGCTGAATATTGTTCGATATCAGAACATTTGACGTTTTAATACTTCGATGTTCTGATATAGACCCGTCTTTTTTGGCACCAAAAAGAACCTTGAACAAAATCTGGATCCTATCTGGTCTGATGGTACTTTCTGGATGACTCTTTTTTTTAAGTATAGCTTTTCTATTTGTAGAGCTGCTTCTTCCCTTAGACTGGATGGAATGTCTGGGATTCACTTTGAAGGTTTTGGGTAGGAGTCAAACGGGATTTCGTAACCTCTGGATATTATCTTCGGCACACAAGAGTCAGTGGTAATAGATAGCCAGGCACTGGGATGCAGAGAAAACGTCCCCCAACTGCTTCCAGAGGAAAGCAATCAGGCCGCTCTTCAGGAGCGCTGATAGGGCTGTCCAGAGAAGGAATCTCCGGAACCCTGATAACGTGGACCCCCCCTGGCTCTGTTGGGGCATCTTCCGGAAGAGTTGCCCCCCTCTGCCTCTGGGGGTGAACTCGCCACAAGTGTCAAGAAAGGGACCCTGACACTTTTTGTGCTACAAATTCCCACTTCTGCGGTTCCTAGAAAAAAGACGCTCATGAGTGGAGAAATATACACCAACCATAGACAGGTTCTTACCGTCCTGCTCACACCTGGACAATGTGTCCCTTCACTTTAGGCCCAAACAGGGAAGATGCTTCCACTGGAGCATTAAGGAAGGAAGACTTAAAAGGATCCGCATAGTCACACAGGTGCATCCAGACGTGACATCTCATAACTACGCTTGAACCCGCAGCTCTAGCCGCCCCATTCAGTTGCATGTGAAATCAACCTTATGGACAAATTAGAAATTGATTCCAGTGTCAGTAGCTGTGAGGCTAGCTTGTCATTAACCTCGTCAGACACCTTTCCTGACAGAGTACCAGAGAGTTCGGAGATGAGGTCTCTCCGGAGTCTGGTGAAATGTGCTAGGCAGTTCAAAGACCGAATAGCAAAAATCGATGAAGCAAAAACTCACTTCCCCAGTCTGTCCACAGCTCAGGACTCCCTGTTAGGCAAATGAACAATGTGGCTCTCCTCAGCGAGCTCTTTCTTGGTGGCTGCCGCTGCCACCACCATAGCATCTACTGGTAGACCTTTTGACCAATGTGGATGTTTTTCAGGGGGGAGAGAGGATCTTGTCTGGTCTCTTGGGGATTGCTTTAAAAGTGTCAGGGTTCTTCCAGGTGTGCTGCACACAAGCTGAACTAACTCATCTGCAGGTGGGGTCACCCAGGAGGTAGATGGTTGTGCACGAAAGGCCTGCAGAAAAACTGATTCCTCCAAGGGAGGATTTTTGGGCTTCTAATCACCCCTCTATTTCAAGATCTCCAGGATGTCTCCAAAGGAGACATCTTCTGGGGGTGATCGTGGGGACCCTTCCCCTTCATCATTATCTGTATACTCGGTGAGGGACTCCTCCGGGGAGTCCACATGTTTCCTCTTGCAAGACTTCTTCCTAGGAACCTCCTCAGGAGAGCTTCTGAGGAGGAACTGGAGGAAAGGGAACCCTGCAATAGGGTTTCCTGTGGCTCCTGTGCTCAATCAAGGATGGTGCCCTGTGAAAGCTGCAGCACAGGGGGAAGACACGGGGGTTCTGACGCCGAAGGCTTGCTCACAGAGGCAAGAGCCCTCTCCTTCACCTGGAAGGCAGGGCCGCCTGAAGAGGGATGGGAGCCCCGAACCGAGAAAGACACCTCGGAACTGGGGTCACATCCCGCTCCATTGAGCCCGCACCCAGGAGTGGAGCCTCAAGCAGGACAAGTACCGGCAGGGCACTTGGCACCATGGATGGCACCGCAGAAAAGGTCAGCGCCATACTCTGAACCAAGGAGCCTGTAGTCCAATCCTGGGACTGAGGAAGACCCGGCTCCAACGGAACTGAAGGCCAAAGGGCCATCTCTGGGGCCAAAGTGAGATCCACTATCGGCACTGAAGCAGAGGGTGTCGAGAGAGGCGTCAGTGCCGAGGGCTTTGAAACCTGCAAGGAGGACGGAGGAGGAGAGTAGGATGGAGTCCGTGAAGCAGAAAATCCAAGTCCTAAAAGGGATTGGGATTTAGAATCAGAAGGAATCCCCCTGGCTGTCAGAAGCAGGTGCACAAGGCGCACCACATTGAGTTCGGAGAGGCTCCTGGTGGACCTAGTGGACATCCCCGAAGGGGACTGTGGACGCTCTAAGAAGAGACTGTAAGCCTGTCCCAAGAAGGGGTCGACAGAGAGGGAATATCGGGTCTGTGCTTGCACGTCTAATGGCACCACCATCGCCATTTTCAAGAAGATAGGGGTAGCAATGTCCATCTGGGGTATAGGAGCCGTGGAAAGGCTCGGAGTCGTAATTGGGGTTGAAGTCAAAGTTATTGTATCAGTCACAGTCAGTGCCATAGACGTCTGTGCCGAGGGAGTAGTCGTTGACACTATAGACATAGACAGTGCCGTAGACAAAAACCTCTGTTCCGGTGCAGAAAGCTTTGGAATTTTTGGTTTTGGCGGTCTTTGCTTCTTACCAGAGGGTAAGGAGGAAATGGAATGTGGGCTCTTTCTCCTTCCTAGGAGGGGGGGTGAAAGTACAGTTTTGTACCTACCATAAATGTAGATGTTAGAGTGTAAACACTGCTGCAGTCATTACACTTGGGTTATCCTGCCGTCAGGCGGTTCCCCAGTCGGCCTGGGTTCCAAAGTCTTGGTCCGGCGTCGGTTGCTGTCGCCTCCTCCCTGACGTCAGTGTGACAGGGGTATATAAGATGCAGCCGCCATTTTCTTCAGTTTTTCTTGCCCCAGATGTCAGGTGCCCCCAAATAGGTAGGCAATTCAAATTGCTAGTAAAGTATACATAAGAAAAGCAACTTTCAGTTACCAGCAAATACTCCCCATAGGTGGTAAAGGGTAGAGGACATAGGTACGTACCAGCAAGTAAGAGGGGAAGAAGGGAGGGTAACCTGGACTGCAGCAGTGTTTACACTCGAACATCTACATTTATGGTAGGTACAAAACTGCACTATGTTCATCGTGTTACACTGCTGCAGTCATTACACTTGGGTGGAATCCCAAAGCTGAGGTAGGGTGGCTGGTTCTATAAGGCATTAGGGGTGGCTATAAGGCCCTGCAGCACAGCAGTGGCGAAGCCAGCTCTGGATTTGAAGTATAAAGGCAAATGGTAATGCTTGTTGAAGGTATGCACAGAACTCCATGTTGCTGCTTTCAAAATATCCTTGGTAGGTACTCCTCTGAGGTAGGCAGTTGAAGTGGCTGTTGCCCTGGTGGAGAGAGATCTAATGGCCCTAGAGGCACCAATGGGAAAATCTCTTCCACTTAGCTAGCAAGACATTAAGTATGGTTTCTTACTCTCCCTCATAAATAGCACATCCTCTGAATAGAGTGCTCGGGTTGGGGTGTTGGAGGGACTCTCTATTTTGACTTTGAATGTACGCACATAGATGCAATATTTACCATATTTGCCTTGCCAGATTACATAGGAGAGAGAACCAGTGTTGTCTTAGCCAAAAGGGAGCTACGAGCTTCTACCCTGACCTTTAGGAGGACCCTGGACCTTGACAGTATAACAAGAGAAAGTGCAAAGAAAGAGATCTGTCCAATTCAGTGAGAAAGAACCTACACTCCAAGCTTCTGGAGCTGCTAATCTATAACAGAACGGTCTCAGATGCATGTTTAGAGATGAGGCAAGCAGATCTACTTATGGTACACTTCACATCCAGGTCTGATCCAGATCCCTGTTCAACATCCATTCAGGGTCTACTTATGATCTGCTCAGCTAGACTGCTAACACATTTTGTTGTGAGGGGATTGTAGAGCAATATTTATGTACACCTTTAACAAGCTTTCTAGGGGGTTGGCACAAGTGCATAAATACTGAGCACATGTGAGCCTGACTGCCATTCTGTAGTAAGCTGTTGAGATGTAAGCATGTATGTCTGTGTAGTCTGTCAGTTAATCAGTTAGTTTACATTTTGTACTGCTGCTATCCAAAGAGATGCGTTTCCCACCTGTTCATCTTCACTTGTAAAACAAGACGAGAGACAGTGTCAGAATGGGATCCAGAAATCCAGACTCAGGACTGAGAGGCACTCAGTTAATGGTAGAGGAATACAGAGGAATGGATCCCTACTGCATGTACAACTCACAAAAACAAGTTAAAAACATATTTCAGATATCAAAGCTTACTTAAATAATTTCTTATTCGCAAAAATATAAAAGGAAGCACTCAGAATGCTCTAAATGAATTGCTCGTTAAACGAAATGTCTGAAACTGTGACATATTGATAAAAATATTCTAATAACAATGGAAAATGTTTGAAATAACATCCGAATTGCATAAAATGACTAAAATAAGGAAAATGCATTTTTTCGCATTAACTAAAGTTATTCAAGATATCAGAAGTGTATGAAGTGTTTGCATGTTTGTGCAGTATTACAGTACAGTTATTTCACAAAATACAGCCATCTGAAAGCATATTTCGCAAAGTACAGTATTTTGAAGAGTTTATTTCCATTTGAATGTTCTTACAAGTACTGGCTTTGAGTGCATGTTTGTACATAATTACAAGGGCCATATTTTCAGTGTGTTTGAGCATACTTTGTTGAAATGGCAGATGGATTTCAAAATCCAGGACGTCTTGTACTAGATAATAATACTGCAGAGAATTGGAGTGTGTTTGAGCAGGAGTACGATATTTTCATACAAGCTACATTTTCTAATAAGTATGACCGTAGAAAGGTATTTATTCTGCTTAATTTGGCCGGTTCAGACACCAGAGAAAGACACCATTCATTTGTGTATGCACCTACTGTGTTTGCAGAGGAGGGGGAAAGCAGTCATACAGTGGTCATTGGCCGAGTCAAGGGAAGACCTTGAGTGCTTAAAAAAAGGAGTTATGTACTCACCATAACGTTCCATGTTTGTTGTCCATCTCGCCTCTCATTCTTACAATGATGGGTTCGGAGCCAATCCTCTACTCCAACTCGGCCGAATACTTAGCTGAAAATCTCAAACCTGGCTCGTGGCAAGAAGGTATCCCACAATGCAGTGGTGTAATTCCCCAGATCTTGTTTGCTGCTAATACTGAATAATATGTACACTATATACATATCTACAAACATATACATATAAACGTGTCTGAATTCATACTAAATGTACTGGAAGGAGAAACAAGCTGAGACAAAGAACTCCTGAGGTAGTGGAAATCTACCAGGTGCACAAGAAGTCTTTGGCAGGGGGAAGGAGGGAGGGTTCGTAAGAATGAACGGTGAGATGGACAACAAACATGGAACGTTATGGTGAGTACATAACTTCTTTGTTATGTTGTCCTAGCTCACCTTCATTCTTACAATGATGGGGACAGTGTCCCTAGCACCTTTTTCCTGGGTGGCTCATGGGAGTACACCTTTAACCACCGTGGAACCAAAGGATGCCCTGTCCCTGGAGGCCAAATTCACTTTGTAATGAGTGATAAAAGTATGTGGAGTAGACCAAGTAGCTGCTGCACAAATATTATCTATAGGAATTCTGGCTTGGAAGGCAGATGACGTAGCCATTGCTTTAGTGGAATGACATTTTAGTTTGAAAGGTAAATCCTTGTGATTTGAGTTATAGATAAATGTAATACAATTTGAAAGCCAATTAGAAAGAGTAGTTTTGGAGACTGAGGATCCTTTTTTTTTTTTTTTTGCATCAGAGAAGGGTACAAATAATTGGTCAGATTTTCTGAAGTCTTTGGTTCCATGCAAATAGAATCTGAGTTGTCTGTGCACATCCAGTTAGTGTAATTTGTACTCTGCATTGTTGCTATGGTGTGGAAAAATACTGGAAGTTCTATGGATTGGTTTATGTTGTTTGGAGAAGCAACTTTAGGTAAAAAGGATGGGTTTGTACGCAAAGATACCCTATCTTTATGAAAAATCAAATATGGTGGTTTAATAGAAAGAGCTTGCAGTTCTGACACCCTTCTAGCAGAAGTTATAGCCACCAGAAACAAGGTCTTCCATGAAAGGAATTTGAGGTCTGAAGATGAAGAGGGCTCAAAGGGAGGTAAAGTGAGATGAGACAAAACAAAATTTAGATCCCAAGGAAAACGGGTTCCTTGAAGGGAGATCTTAATAAGGAAGCAACTTTTAAGAAGGCTCTACACAACCTGTGTGACATTAAGATGGAAGTAGTATCACCAATATGAAAATTTGAAATTGCTGCAAGTTGAACGTTGATGGTTGCTGCAGCTGAGCCTTGTTGAAACAGTTCTGACAAGAATTCCAACATAGAATGAATAGGTGCAGAGAAAGGATCAATGTTCTTATCTTGAGCCCAAAGGGAAAACCTCTTCCATTTACTAGAACAGAGCTTTCTAGTGGAAGCTTTATGGGAGGACATTAAGATATGTCTAACTATAGGAATAAAATTGTGAAGCCTGACTAAATTGGGAAGTGGAGAAGCCAAGCTGTCAGTTTTAGGGTGTGGAGAGGAGGATGAAGCTCCCCTGACATATGAGTCAGCAGATTCATGGGAGTGGCAAAAAGATAGCAGCAAGGCTGTCCCCATGTTTGGAAAATCATTTCCACTACATTTTGATTGAGAGACCACTCGTGAGGCATTAGGATTGCTCTGCTCAGCTTGTCTGCTATCACACTGGACGTCCCCGGAATGTGCGTTGCGATTAGAAAGCGCTGGGAAGAAACTGCCCATTGCCATATTCTTAGGGCTTCTCGACAAAGGGGGTAAGATCTGGTTCCCCCCTGCTTGTTTATGTACCAAACCACAGACATATTGTCTGAATGGATTGTAATACTCCCTAGAGGGAGAGAGTCTTGAAGGGCTTGCAACACAAGAAGCTGCTCTCATCTCTAGAACATTTATATGCAAGTGAGCCTCGTGTTCCTGCCATGTACCTCGGACTGTTCTTCCCAGATAATGCCCCCCCCCCCCAACCCTATCTGGGAAGCATCTGTGGTCACTGTAGCTACTGGTTGAAGTGGAACAAAGGGTCTGCCCATTGTCACGTGAGAGGAGTGTATCCACCATCTCAAGTCGTTCTTGCAAGATTCTGTTATTCTGATCAGATGAGACATTGGGATCTCTTGAAGTGACCATTGGGAGAATAATAGCCACTGAAGTATCCTCATGTGCATTCTGGCAAGAGGAACTAGTGTAATCGTGGAGGCCATTGTTCCTAATAAGCACAAATCTTTGCTTTCACTCTGTCCTTGGGAAGGAGGTGAAGTATCTGGTGTCTGAAAAGAATCTTGAGTAAGTTGCGAATCCTATTTGGTCTGCAGGGACTTCTTGGATGACTCTTTTGTGGAGCAACGTTTGAATCTCTATAGTTGCTTGTTCCCTTAGACTGGGTGGAACATCCAGGAGTGTTTTGGTCTGTGGGACAGGTTTGGAAAAAGGGATGGTGTAGCCTCTGGATATTATGTTTAGTACCCATTTGTTGTTTGTGATATTTCGCCAGGCTTCTGGGTACACTGATAAACGTCCCCAGACTGCCTCCAGAGTAGAGCAGTCGGGCCTCCTTTCAGGAGCGCTAAGGGCGTCCACGAAAGGAATCAAGGTCACCCTGGTTTTGCAGGTCCCCTCTGCCTTTGGGGTGGTTGTCTACCATTATTACCTCCCCCTCTGCCCCTGGGGAAGGTACCGCACTGTGCATCTTGGAAAAATCTCTGGGATCTTTTGAACCACATCTTTCCACTCTTCTGAACTTTGGGATAAGGTCTTGAAGGTACAGAAAAACGTACTCCAACGGCAGAGAGTTTTCCTATCCTGCTCGCACCGGGTTAGAGTCTCTTTTACTTTGAGTCCAAAGAGTGAGGAACCATCAAAAGGGGCGTTAGTAAAGGTAAACTTAAAGGGCTCTGTAAAATTGCACAAGCGCATCCACTCTCCTAAGGGAAACTCTGGAACCCGCTGCCCTGCTCGCTCCATCTACTGCATATGATATGAGCCTCATGGAGGAGTTGACAATGGAATTTAAGGTGGACAGCTGGGAAGAGACCTTCTCATTCACCCCCGCAGATAATGAATCTTGTAGAGCATCTCCTAGCTCTTTCAGGAGATCTCTTTGTAGCCTTGCAAAATGGGATAAGTAGTTCAGCGATCGCAGTGAAAAAGTCGCTGAAGAAAAGATATGCTTCCTGTATCCATCCATCATTCGAGAATCTTTATTCGGGAGTATTAACAGATGAGGAAGTCTCTGCAAGTTCCTTCTTGTTGGCTGCTGCTACCACCACAGCATCTACAGGTACTCCCTTTGTTAGAAATTCCTTGCCCAAAGGGGCTGACAAAACTTTGTTTGGCCTCCGAGGGACTGGTTCCGTAGTGCCGGGTGACTCCCACGCCTTTCGACTAACCAATTCTATTAGTTCATCGAAAGGTGGAGACACCCAGGAGGCTGAAGGTTGAGACCTGAAAGCCTTCAGGTACACTGACCCTCATCAGAAGGGGTGGTGGCCTGCCAGCCTCCTCTTTGCTTGAGGATCTCTAGAATATCTGCAAATGAGATATCATCAGAGGACGACCAAGGGGACTCTTCTGACTCATTGAGGTCAGTGTCCAAAATGATGGACTCATCTGGGGAGTCAACATGCTTCCTCTTGCAGGTTTTCTTACAAGGTGGCTCCTCAGAAGGATATTCTGGGGAGGCCTCGGATGAGAGGGGTTCGTCCAATGGGGGATCCTGAGGCTCTGGGTCTCTGCTGTCTTGAGGAATGGGTGGTGGCTGAGACAGTAGCCAGTGCCTTGGGGGGACGAGTACTGGTATCCTTCTGTGGTGCTGAATGGGTAGACAACACACTCCTCATCAGCTCAAAGGCAGATCCAGCCAGCTCTAAAGACTCCCCGGCTCCGAGGAGACAGAGGAAGGCAACGGAGCCACAGAGATCGGACCCGAGACCGATGTAGGAGCAGAGCTAACCTGAGTAGACGTTCAGAGGGGTAAGCTCGGCACTGAAGAAGATTGGGGCTGAGAATCCCCCCTGGGGCCAACCAGGGAACCCCAGCTCTCAGACTCACCAGACAACCCTGAGAGAGTCAGAGCAGATGTCTGCTCCATGAACACCGAAGGGGGTCCTGGAACCGACGGGTCCACAGTAAGTGATACTGAACACTTCAGCTCCGAAGGACCAACTTGGCTCGGTGGAGGAACAACAGCAGGCTCCGAAACCAAATGGGGGGGAGCCGAGAATAATTTGGTCAGCGCCGGCAACTTGAGGAGTCTACGCACCACCCATTCCACGTCCTCATTTGATAAACTTCTTGTAGACCTGGAAGATTGGGAAGGAGATAGAGACCTATGGAGGACTGGCGATCTCAAGGTCGGAGAAATTTCAATGGACCGGCTCCGAGTGGAGGTATCTTGCGGCTCCGAAGGCTTTGGAGCCGAAGTACCAGGCCTATCAACCAAAAAGACTTCCGACGGCTCCAAGGACTGTGGAGCAGAGGAAGTAGTGGCCTTTGAAATTTTTGGGAGTTTGACTGGCAGCTCCAACTGAGCCGATGTAGCTGGAGATGGTCTTTTGTGAGATTTATCCTTTTTTGAGGAAGAAGACGAAGAGGAGGAGGAAGAGCTATGAATGACTTCCTCAAATAAAGGCTTTAAGAGCCCTTTTAGAATCAACTTGTTTCTTCTTTCCTGAAGAACTCTAGCACTAAGGTGCAGTCTTCTTGTAGATGAATGGCACCAAGGAAATAAACACAAACAACATGTCCATCTGTGATGGACATCTTTTGCGAGCACTTTTGACATTTTTTAAAGCCCGAAGGCATGTTTTCTCAGTCTTTAGACATTTTCCCAAATAAGAACCTAGAGACTATAGCAAAAACACAACAAATATTTATTAGCTAAGACTAATATGCTAAAGGTTACTACAGGACAATACAAGGAGCAACGACCAGGGAAAGAAAATTAGAACCTCTAAAACTGTTCTAATTTACACACAAAAACAATAAAACAGTACAAGCCCTCTAAACTTAAACGGGCGTACAGCTCTCTAACTTAAACGAGCTATGAAGACACACACAACGAACAACATCCACTACATGGGATACCAAAGGGGCCTAGAAAGTGACGGCAAAAGCCGTGCTAAAGGGAGAAAAAAAGCTATCACTATTTAACAAAAGCAGCAAAGAGATGCAACGAGTTAAACCTAGTAATAATAAAGCTAAATATATGCAAAAATAGCAATTTTGACAAGGTAAAGAGAAAAATATATCACAACTTAGCCACGGCCAAGATAAGCGCATCCAACCTCGTAAAGTGGCAAATGAGATCTGGGGAATTACACCACTGCATTGTGGGATACCTTCTTGCCACGAACCAGGTTTGAGATTTTCAGCTAAGTATTCAGCCAAGTCGGAGCAGAGGATCGGCTCCGAACTCATCATTGTAAGAATGAAGGCAAGAAAGGACAACACAACATCATAAATTTAGAGAAATGTGTAACCCCCCAAATAAATATTACAATGGAAAGACACTTATTTTGCACAAGAGATCAAAAGCCTGGGGAAATTTTTGCAGCATATATAACTGACTTGAGAAACCAAGCTAAAACCTGCAGATGTGGTGAGTTAAGGGATTAGCTGATAAAAGACGGACTTGTGTGTGGTATATTAAAGATAATGCTGTTAGAAAGATTTTCCTTCATGACAGTGATTTAACTTTGACAAAGGTCACTGAGACTTATCAGTTATATGAGCTTACAGAAAAGCACACAGATATGCTTAAAATGGCAAATGCATGCTTCCAGCATCTTCTAAAGCTCATGTTGATAGGATGTAGCATTTGGTTAA
Source organism: Protopterus annectens (assembly GCF_019279795.1). NCBI lineage: Eukaryota > Metazoa > Chordata > Ceratodontiformes > Protopteridae > Protopterus > Protopterus annectens. The sequence goes on along the minus strand of NC_056743.1, from coordinate 802,059,819 downwards.
AACAAATAGGCCCAACCACATGGCAACTGTAAGCCCTGCAACAGCAAATTCTACAGTGCGCACTGTCTCAGTGCAGCACAAGGACGAGTAAGCAAACAGATATAAAAGTGAGGGTACATGCTCACCTAGCCTCAGTCAACTTTCGTAATTGTGGTGGCAATCGTGTCTAAAAGAGAAAAGTGCTTCGCTTTTTGGTCAGCAATGCCACAGATGTAATAAGTGGATTAATTTTCAAAGATTTTGTAAATCAAAAGAGGCTTATTCTTTTAATAAAAGGGAACATTCAAGGAGACAAGTTGATCAATTAGAAAGCTGTGACCCTACCTTTTATGTTGATGGTGTGTCTATGCTTAATGAAACAGTCACTGCAGTAGATTTATGGGCAAAGAATGAAGTATTTTGTACTGTTCGGATAAATGGGAGACCCATAGAGCTCAAAGTTGACATAGGTTCAAAATGCAATGTTATAGCAGAAACATTTGCTAGAGTATGTGCTGGTGCGAAGTTTGATTTGTCAAAGTGTGTGAAGCTTGTTGATTATGGTGGTGAAGAAATTCAGACTGAAGGTTCAGTAATGCTTTCATGTTACTCCCTGGGAACAGCTATGACTTGCAATTTTATGTGGTCAAAAGGCATGTACAGTCATTATTAGGCCTCACAGAGAGTTTGAAAATGGGACTACTTTCATTTAGAAAGGAAGTCCACCATGTAAGCTTAAACGACTACTGTTCTGATTTTGCCCAGTCTATTTTTTCTACCTATGCTGATCTTTTCGAAGACAAACTAGGCAAACTACCAGTTGTGTACTCCACGAAGTTAGACCCTGAACACAGTCCTGTTGTCGGACCAGCCCTGAAAGTTCCAGTAGCTATGCAGAACAGAGTCAAAGCCAAGCTAGTTATTATGATGCAGCAAGGTGTAATTTGTCCAGCAGAACCAAATGAATGGGTGCCCTCCATGGTCGTAGCTCATAAGAAAAACTCAGATATTAGAATATTTATTTATTTTACATTTGTTAACCGGGCTAGTCTAGCTGGATACATGTCCATTTTCAGTAGAGGCCCGGGGAGAAAAGCTCCAGGAAAAGACATAAAATAGGCATATCAAAGTCATAATACATCCAATTAAAAATACAAAAGGTGATAACGGGACAAATTAGAAGATACAAATGTTAAAAAAAAAACAAAATATATATATATATATATATATATATATATATTTTTTTTTTTCTCTCTCACTGTCTCTCAAATGCAATAGACAGTGAGGATATGCAGTATATACATACATTTGATTAGCAATGTTATGGTATTTTGTATCAGTAGGGTAGTATTAGAAGTTTCAGAGAAGTTATTAGTTTAGAAGGAAGGAAGTTAGTCAGGGTTAGTACAGGTGCATAGCCAGTGTGTCTTAAGAAATAGCTTTAGTTTCTTTTTAAAGAGTGAAAGAGAAGTTTGAGTTGCAAGTTCAGTAGGTAATAAATTCCATAGCTTGCCTACAGAGTTAGAGTATAGGGAGTCACCTGATGAGTTATTGGATCTAGAAGTGTTGATCAGGTGTTTGTTTGAGGAGCGTAAGTTCTTGAGGTTTTTGTAAGGTGTAATGATGGTAGAGAGTATTGGAGTGTTGTGGAGTTGGTGCAGGGACTTATGGACAATGGTAAGCTGGAGAAATTGAATATGGTTAAGAAATTCTAGCCAGTCCAGTTGTTTTAGGTTTAAACAGTGATGAGTCCTGAAGGGAGAGCCTGTTGCAAATCTAGCAATGTTATTATAGGATGTTGCCAGTTTGTTGAGGTTATTTTTTGAAAGGTTAGTATATATAGGGGAAGCATAAAGTAGAGTTGAGATTAAGTGGGTTCTGGCTATAGTGGTCCTAGCTACTGGTGTAAGAAAGGGCTTGATTCTATAAAGGGATCCTAGTTTTTTAACTGATTTTATTGTGCTGTTTATATGACTATCAAAGTTTAGGCTGTTGTCAATTGTTATTCCTAGGAGTTTAGTAGATGTGTCGGGGGTAATAACAGTTCCATCAGTAGATGTGAGTGTAAGGTGAATAGGGGTGGAGTTGCGGGTAGGTGTGAAGAGTAGCAATTTAGTTTTTTTTGGGGTTAAGCAGGAGGCATCGGTTTGAGAACCATTGTTCTACAGTGTTGAAAGCTTGTTGGGTAAGAGATTTAAGTTCAGTTTGAGAGGTGGCTGTACAGATAATAGTAGAGTCATCTGCATATTGAATGCAGATGGTATGTGGGATTGCTGATTGAAGGTCATTAATATAGATGGAAAATAGAAGTGGGCCTAAAATGGAGCCCTGTGGAACACTGAGGGTAATAGGAAGGTTACTAGAGAGTTTGTTTTGCCAGAGTACAGCCTGTTGACGGTTTTCAAGGTAAGATTTGAACCAATTTATAGCTAGGGAATTAAGTGAAAGCGATTTCAGAATGTGTATTAGGAGTTGGTGATTAACCATATCAAAGGCTTTAGATAAATCAATAAAGACAACAGAGGAAAAAATATTATTGTTACGGTTTTTGTTGATGCTGTCTGTGAAGGATAGTAGGGCAGTGGTAGTGCTGTGAAAAGGTCTAAAACCATGGTAGTGCTGTGAAAAGATCTAAAACCATGTTGGCATTTGGTAAGGAGGTTGTTATGGAGAAGGTGGTTTAGAAGTTGCTTATGGATGCATTTTTCCATAATTTTTGCAAGAGGGGATAACAGAGCTATAGGACGAAAGTTAGAGTAGTCATTGGAGTGACCTCCTTTGTGTAGTGGGATAATATGGGAAACTTTCCAGATGGATGGGATAGTCCCCTCATATATGGTTCTGTTGATGAGTATGGAAATGGGGTAAGCAATGGCTTTAGCTCCTTTTTGTAGAAATTCTGCAGGGAGTTGGTCTGCTGATGGGGTGGTAGGTTTAAGTTTTTGGAGAAGGGAGCAAATGAAGGAAGTAGGTACTGGTTGTATATGAAATGGTGGGGGTGGGATAGTGGTAGAAGTAGGCAAATTTGATGCATCAGGAGATAAATGGCTAGCAAGTTTTTGGGTAGCATTTGTGAAGAAAGAATTGAAGGCATCAGCAGTTTGGGAGGGATTGTTAGGGTTGGAGCCAAGTGGGTTGGGAGTGATTAACTGACCTGGGTATAGGAGTTTGTTAATGCTAGTCCAAAACTTTTGTGGTTCCTTATGGTGGGAGTGCTGTAGGTAGAAGTTCTTTTTGTCTAACAGGATGGCTTGTTTTGTGCTGTTTCTATGTTGTTTAAAGATTTGGTGATATGAAGGATTTTTAGTGGAACGCCATTTTGCCCAGAATTTGTTTCTAATTAGGATTTTTTATTGTATTATTATTTTATTGTATTATTATGTATTGATCCAAGAGATTTGAACAAAGAACTAAAAAGACCTCATCATCCAGTGCATACAGTTGAAGAAGTTGCAGCTCTTATGCTAAACGCCACTTCTCTCTTAGATGCAGAGAGTTCATTTTGGCAAATTTTGCTAGATCGAAAATCTTCACTACCAACTACTTTCAGTACTCCTTTTGGCAGGTCAATTCTTTTGAGAATGCCATTTGGGATGAATTCTGCACTGCAGTATTCCAGCGCGCAATGGAACAATTTTTTTGCTGGATCTCCATGTGCTATTATAGTAGATGATACTCTAGTAGGAGGTAATGGTGAAGTTGAACATGACAGAAATCTCAAGAAAGTTCTGGAAAGATCACGTAAAGTCAATCTTAAGCTGAATCTTCAGAAGTGCAAATTCAGGCTACGAGAAGTAACTTATGTTGGTCATTTATTTACCAGTTCAGGCTTATGACTAGATCCTTCAAAGCAAACTACTATCCTTGAGATGCCAGCTCCAGACAATGTTCAAGCCCTACAACGTTTTCTTGGTTAACTATCTAGGCAAGTTCATTTCAGACTTGAGTCCACTGTCAGCACTGCTTAGAGTTTTGACAGGCAAAGCTGTATCCTGGTCATGGTTAGACCACCACTAATGAGCATTTGATGTCCTGAAACAGAGAATTGCCAGTCCACCAACTCTCAGCTACTATGATGTTCAAAAATCAGTTACTCTTTCTTGTGATGCTTCAAAGTTTGGTCTTGGTGCAGTCATTCTTCAAGAGACTAGACCAGTAGCCTATGGGTCCAGAACTCTAACCGAAATGCAGTATGCTCAGATACAGAAAGAACTCTTGGCTACTGTATTTTCATGTTCAAAGTTCCATGACTGTATTTATGGCAAACCTATCCAGATCAAAACTACCCACCAACCTCTAGTCCCTATTTTGAGAAAACCTATGCATACAGCTCCTGCCAGATTACAATCCATGATGTTGAAATTGCAGAAGTATAATTTCAATCTTGTCTACACAAAAGGCAAACTTCCTTAGCTTGCTGATACTTTATCCAGATCACCTAGAAATACCACTGAACAGCATGAGAATGCAAAACTTGATTTTGAAGTCAAGGAAGTGGCAAAGTTTTCTTCCGCATGTCCTGATGAGCTTAAAAGTCATACAGCTTCAGATCCAGTTCTTCAGCAGCTCACCACTTTATCAGTCGAGGATGGCTGTCAAAGCAATCTTGTTTACAAGTAGAAGTGCAGCCATATTTTTCTTACAGAAATGAGATTTTGTCTGACAATGGCATTATCATGAGAGGCCCAAAAGTGATTGTTCCAAAATCCTTGCAACAAGAGTACATTACTCTCTTGCATCGTGGCCACCAAGGAACTGATTCTACCAAAAGAAGGGTGAGAGGACTAGTATTTTGGCCTTCTATGTCACAGGATATTGAGATAGTACTTTCATCTTGTTCTGTACGTAACAGTACAAAGTCACATAGACAGAATGAACCACTTCAGCTAAACCACATACCTGAACTACCTTGGTCGACAGCAGCTACAGCCATTTTCGAGTGGAATGGTCAACATTACTTGGTGTTAGTAGACTCTTATTGAAACTGGTTCAAGATTGACCTACTTTCTAATCTAGTACTCAGTACTGTCATTACTAAGATGAAGCAGCACTTTGTAGTTCATCGTAGTTCGCACAAAGTTATTTCTGACAATGGTACACAGTTTACAAGCCAGCAGTTCAAACGATTTGCTGATGAGTGGCATTTTACTCATGTTACAAGTAGACCTGAGTATCCACAACCAAAGGCTTGCTAGAATGTGCAGTTCAAAGTGCAAACTACTAAATTACTAGTGAAGTCAAAATGATACAATAGCGATCTTTTCTTGAATCTATTGAATCTCAGAAATGTTCCTTGTGATACACATCTTGGTTCACCTGCTCAGAGACTTCTGTTGAGACAAATCAGAACCACACTACCAATTAGTAGTACATTACTGGTTCCATGCTCCAAGAACAGATCAGTGAAACCCCATCTTATCCCAGAAGTCCTATTATGATAAGTTCAGCAAACCATTCAATCCATTACATGAAGGGGAGATGGAGAGGATGCAGACGACAAAAGGCTTTGATCGGATTGGAGTAGTGAAGAGTGCATGTCCAGAGCAGAGATCGTACATTGTGGAATCGCAAGGAGCAGAATTTAGGCGGAATCGGAAACGTTTGGTCCCAGTGTCAGAGCCTGTCTTGCAGTACCACATCTGCGAGATAGACTCTATAGCCAGCGTTCCAGCTCCATAGGACATTCCAGTAAATATCGCTGTTCCTGAGAAGAATCCCAAAACTCCTGAAGAAAGTTTTCAATGACTGTCCCTTTTGCTAAACCCTGTTCTGATTGCTGTATCACTAGATCAGCTCTTATTTCCAGACCATGTTCCAGACACATGGCAACTTGGACATGAACGTTGTGTTTATTTCTTACTGTCTGTACAACTGCATGTTTCTTTTCAAATGTCGTTATACTGTGGGTAATTCCACTTTGTAGTAAGCTGTTGAGATGTAAGCATGTATGTCTGTGTAGTCTGTCAGTTATCAGTTTGTTTATATTTTGTACTGCTGCTATCCATCCTGATGTGTTTCTGTGTAATAAGGCATATAAACAAACTACCTCACCTGTTCGTCTTCACTTGTAAAAAACGAAACAAATGACAGGGAGGTAAGGCTGTTGTCAAGAGTCATGCCTACCCTTTGGGCTACCTCACCAGTACAGAAGGTACAACTGGGATCCCCCCATTTATGCACCACATCACAGTGGTACAGTGTCACAATCTGGAGAACCAATTCCTTGAATATGTGGCTGATGACCTTTAAAGGTAGAATGACAGCCATCATCTTTTTATGTTTTTTTTTTTTCATTTTCCTGACTCATGTACCCTAAACTTGGAGAGTGCCCACATGGCCCTCCCAAGCTAGATTCAAGGAGTCAGTGGTGAGTGTCAAAGTGGGGTGGGGTTACCCAAAAGGCAAACCCCAACTAAGCTGGCATTGTGCCATAAGGTCTCCTTTCTGATGTGAGAGAAGTGGATTGTTGATTTCCAAGAACACAGTACGCTGGGACCGCATGTTTCTTAGGTACTACTCATACGTAGATGGGTCAAGGGCACCACTATAAAGCAGTACGCCATGTAAACTAATACTGAAAAATACACCTGTTATTGCATCCCACTGCAAGATATTTTGATGCTACACGTTAGGTGTGAGGTAGGCCAGCTGGGACATGGCTGGTCCCACTGGGATTCATGGCCCTGAAGGCCCCTAGGCTTTTTTTTTGCCTTACTGGCCATTCTTTCTTTGACTTGTCTCTTTCTTCCTTTCCCTGAATTGGTTTTGTTTATGGTACAAGGGTTAAGATTTAGCTGTCTAGTTTCTGAGCCTGAAAGAGCTGCTTAACTGGCTGCACAGTCTTGCCTTTTTCCACCAGTTTTTTGAATACTCCATAAGCAGGGGTCCAAAGAAGACATCTTTGTCCAAATATGCATTAAGAAGCTCCACAGTTTGAAAAGAGCTGTGATGTCAACCAAGCATGTCCCGGAATAATAGATCCAGTAGCTGTTGCTCTATATGATGCATCCACAGTATCAAACACATTTCTTGGAATACTTGACAACATGAGCTGATGAGTTCAAGCATCTCATGCTTCAGATCCTTATCTTGTATCATCTCTGCCCTGGACCTCATTTTTTCTTGCTGAATGGTATGCGTGGGTCTTGCAGTGCAATACAGTAGCAGACATGTAAATCTTTTTCCCAAATCTGTCATGCATCTTAGTCTCCCTGTCATCAGGAATTGAGTTCCTGGATGAAGGCAGAGTAGGACAGGAACACTAAAGCTGGATTAGCAATACATGGACTACAAAAAAAAAAACAGGAATACCTTCTAGAAGTAGTTAGGATTCCTTAGAACAGGGAGGAAGAAATCTGGTTGCATAGATGCAAATTGTGAAGACAACCTCCAGCTCACCCATGACTACAGATCAGCAGGTGTTCTGGGATCAGGCAGACCCATGAAAGCCTTGAGCTGGGCCTCTCGGTATCTTTTAGCCTTTCACTGGAATCCCTCCTTCATTTTATGAAAAGGGCTCCCAAAACAAAAAAACCTCTGGTGAAGTCACAGAGGATAATCTGTCCTTGGGGTCTGATTTATATGCAGCAGCCATGGGGGAATCTGGCCAACATAAACCAGTTTGTCTGCTTCAGAGTCATGGGAATCAGAATACTCAACTGCAGGCTGCACTCTTCTCTTTTTAGAAGGGGCCCCAGACACCTCAGATATTTCCACTGCTGGTGGTTTAGGTTTCAGAAAAGATGCAAAATCTTGAGCCATTTGGGCAAGCTGCACAATAATTGCCTAGCAGGAAGTGGTAATCAAGGTACTACCCAATTTGGGTTGAGGCAAGCTGGCTAAAGTACAGTTTTGTACCTACCATAAATGTAGATGTTCGAGGATTCCATTGCTGCAGTCCTTACTATTGGGTATAGTCCGCATCCAGTCGGCCCGAATACCAGAGTATAAGGCTGACGTCGGTCAGGGCGCATTAGACTGACGTCAGTACGTCAGGGTACTAATGCGCATGACCGACGTCATATCCTCAGTCTTTTCTTGCCCCAGATGTCAGAAGACCCTAAAAAGACAAGGCTCAAAATACCTGCACCAAAAATATATACAATATATACAAGACTATATACCAAAATATCAGCATGTAAACTCACCTACACAACCACCCCTAAACACAGAGGGGAAGGAGGGAGGGTAAATTGGACTGCAGCAATGGAATCCTCGAACATCAACATTTATGGTAGGTACAAAACTGTACTATGTTCTTCGTTTCCCATTGCTGCAGTCCTTACTATTGGGTAGAATCCCAAAGCAGAGGTAAGGGAGGCTGGCAAATCATAAAGAAGTAGGAGCTGACAACATGCCTTGCAAAACAGCTGTGGCAAGACCAGCCCTAGACTTAGAGTAGATAGGAAGGTGATAATGCTTAGAGAAAGTATGCACTGAACTCCAAGTAGCTGCTTCCAAAATATCCTTAGTTGCCACCCCCCTTAGAAATGCTGTTGAAGTGGCAGTAGCCCTAGTGGAATGAGGCCTAATCCCAGCTGGAATCTCCTTGCCATGATGGGAATAACAAAATGCAATGCAAAAGCCAATCCACCTAGAAATAGTTTGTTTTGACACAGGCTTGCCCTGTGAACTCAAAGCAAAAGAAACAAACAACTGCTGAGACTGCCTAAAATCCTTAGTCCTGCTTAAATAATAACGCAATTGCCTGTGTACATCTAAAGTGTGCAAAATCTTTTCCCCTTTATTTTGGGGGAATGCATAAAACGTAGGCAAATGAATAGTTTGGTTTAAAGCCACACTAGAAACCACCTTAGGCATAAAGGAAGGATTAGTACGTAATGATACCCTATCCTTATGGAAAATCAAAAAGGGCTCTACTGCCACAAGGGCCTGCAACTCAGACACCCTTCTTGCAGAAGTAATAGCCAACAGAAAAGCAGTCTTCCATGACAAGTATTTCAATTCAGCAGTAGCTGCAGGCTCAAAAGGTTGTAGAGTAAGTTTTTCCAACACAAAATTGAGATCCCAAGCAGGAGTAGGAGCTCTACGTGGGGGTCTTATATTCTTTGCCCCTCTAAGAAACTGCTTGAACAAAGGATGCGAAAACAAAGGTGGGTCACAATCATAGTGAGCTGAAATTGCTGCAGCATGAATCTTAATGGAAGAGAAGGACAAACCTTTGTCCAATAACTCAGTAAGATATTGAAGAGCCACACTCAAATTAGGCTCAGAAATCTCCAAATTCTTTGCTGTACTCCAAAATAAAAATATCTTCCATTTTTCTGCGTACACTCTCCTTGTACTAGGTCTTCTAGCTTCCATAATCACATTTAAAACTTGTTGAGGAAGTTGAGACCTGCTGTGTTTCAACACAGAATATGCCAGGCTGTTAGATGAAGAGAGTGAAGCTTGACATTGAGCAGATGACCGTCCTTCTGAGATAACAGATGGGGAATCAGAGGTAAAGGCCATGGAGGCTTCTTTACCAGACTCCGTAGTAGTGGGTACCAGTGTTGCCGAGGCCAATCTGGAGCTATCAAAATCATCCTTGGCCTGTCTTGTCTGACCTTTAATAGTACCTTTGGAAGAAGAGGCAGAGGTGGAAAGGCATACACATGAAGGTTTTTCCAACTGAAAGACAGAGCATCCACTTTCCAAGCTGTGTGATGAAACCCCTTTGTGCAATACTTTGGCAGCTGGTGGTTTAGTGGAGAAGCGAACAGATCTATGTCTGGAGTTCCCCATGACACTGTCAATTTCTGAAATACATGAAGATCCAGTTTCCACTCGTGGGGATCCATGATTTGTCTGCTTAACACATCTGCTAAGGAGTTCTGTGCTCCTGGCAGAAACCTTGCCTGAAGAGTTAGTTGCAAGCTTAGCAGTCTCCCATAAAATCATTGCTTGCCTGCATAGAGGATAAGAATGTGTTCCCCTTGCTTGTTGATGTACCACATGACAGTTGTGTTGTCTGTTAGAATCAACACCTGCCCTGGAAGAAGTAACTCCTTGAAAGCCATTAATGCAAACTGGACTGCTAACATCTCCTTCATGTTGATATGTAGATGCTGTAGTCTGGCAGGCCACTTGTCTTGTATCCACTTTCCATTTAGATGAGCTCCCAAGCAATGTCCGAGGCATCTGTCGTTAAAATCTGACTTGCCTCTGGCCGGGTCACAGAGAGTCCCTTGTTTAGGTGACATTCCTGAGCCCACCACAAAAATTCCTTTTGAAGGCAAGGTATTATTTGAATGACAGTGTCCAAATCCTGGCAGTGCTGTGTCCATACATTTTTGAGATACCATTGTAGCCTCCTCATATGCAGTTTGGCATTGGGAAGCACCAGAATACAAGATGCCATGAACCCTAATGCTTGAAGGACTGACCTTGCAGTCAGCACGGACTGATGAGATAGTTGATGGAAGTAAAGTGATAGACTCTTTTGTTTGTCCGGGGTTAAAAGGCCATCTGGGCTGCTGTATTCAGTCTCACACCCAGAAAGCACATGTCTTGAGAGGGTACTAGACTGGACTTTATTTCGTTCACAGAATACCCTAGGCATCTTAGCACTGCTATAACATACTCCAGATGCTGTAGAAGGTCTTCCTTTTCTTGAGCCAGGATCAGGCAGTCGTCCAAGTAAGGATAGATTTGAATTCCTTGTAGCCTGAAGTAAGCTATCACTGGAGCCAGAACCTTTGTGAATACTCTGGGCAGTAGATAAGCCAAAGGGCAATGCAGAGAACTGATAATGAGAATTTCCAGCTCGAAATCGCAGATACTTCCTGCAACTTAGCCTTATAGGCACATGAAGGTAAGCTTCCTTGAGATCTAAAGTTACCATCCAGTGATCTTTGCCCAGCAGAGGTAAAAGTTGTTGTAACGTCAACATCTTGAACTTGGGAATGTCCAGATAAGTGTTGAGGAGAGATAAATCCAAAATTGGTCTCCACGTGTTCCCCTTCTTTGGTACTAGGAACAGGCGAGAATAAAATCCTAGGCCCCTTTCTGATACAGGGACTGGCTGAATGGCCCTCATCTGGAGTAACTGAGAAACTTGCTTGTGAGCCTCTTTTCTTTGTGGAGGAGGAACGTCTGGCATGCCTTTGAAAGGGGGCATCGTGTGGAAATAAAACCTGTAACCGTGGTGAATGATATCCAACACCCATCTGTCTTGAGTAATTAAATCCCAATTTTCTTTGAAAAGAGACAGTCTTCCTCCCAAAGGAGCTGCCAGACGAGAATCTACTGGCAGCTGAAAAGGCAGGTCATTGGGTCTGTTTACGAAAGGACTGACCCCTGCCCTCACCAGAAGTCTGAGCAGGTGAACTCCCTGATCTAGGCCTAAAAGAACCTTGAGCCCTGCCCCTACCACGTCTAGACCTACCCCTAGACTGGGAATCATAAGCAGGATATGTCCACCCCTTAGCAGGCCAATTTCTACTAAACTTCGGTGGCTGCACCTGCAAAAATCTTTAACAGTTTGCATAGACTTAGCTTTGTCCTCCATTTTCTTTAAAACTGCTTCCACAGGCGATCCAAACAACACATCAGACTGTAAAGGAGCATCCAAAATCCTTGTCTTAACATGCTCAGCTAAATTCTGATCCTTCAACCAGGCATGCCTGCGAAGAACAGAACTAGTAGCAGCCACCCTCGAGGAGGCCTGTACAGCATCAAAACCACATTGCAAAGAATGCTTACCCACTTGTTCAGACACATGAACCAAATCCAGCAACTCTTTACACTCAATACCTTCCGCCAAAGCATCCACCTTAGATTTCAATTGTGAAAGGAGATAATTTTGATATTTTAGCATGTGAAACTGACAATTCAACGCTCTCATGGCTAGAGTGGAAGAAGTATACACTTTCTTTCCCCACCTATCCAAAGCCCTTGCCTCTTTATCAGTGGGAACAGGATTTTTAACCACAGAAGCTTTAACACCTTTAGGCCCCTGAGAAACAGTTTCTGGGTCCGCCCTAGGACTCTTAAACAAATACTTATGAGCTTGGGCACCCTATAATACCTATCAGGTTTAACAGGAGCAGGAGGCAAAGAGTCAGGGTTCAGGGAAGCCTCTGCAAAACATCTTCCACCACATTCAACACAGGAGGAATAGCTAAGGGCCTATGCTGGGGCAAAAACAAGAATTCCCTAAGCCTTTTCCTGGAATCAGAGTAATCCTGGCCTTCCCATTTAAAATGCTCCCTCATGGAATGCAGAGTCTCTGAAAATGAGAAATCCTCAGGAGGAGAAGCTGTAGGAGTGGAATCATCCACATCAGAATCAGAATAAGTAGGATACTCCTGCAAGTCTTCCGCAGAAGACTCTGAAGCCTCTGAACACTGTTCAAAACTATCAAACTCCGGTTCCACCCTAGGCCTCTTATCAGGCGGGGCATAGAACCTCTAATCATAGTAATCAAATCTTCTGCCATTTTAAGCATATGTTTCTTAGGTACAGAACCCGAAATGCTAGGAGAAGCCCCCACTGAAGCTGAACTAGGCCTACCTCTCAAAGAAGTTTTGGCAACAGAAGGAGAGGCTCTAACTACCTTGGGAAGAGAGGGAAGAACAGTTACCTGAGAAGCCCCCTCAGCCTGGCCTACCTCCTGAGAAGGCACATCCTGTAATAGTAAAGTTTCTGCCTGAGACTCCATGGAAACTCCTGGCAAAACCTCTGGCTCCACTGAGCCTTCTAAAGAACCGTCGTCCGGGACTGCGGTTCATCAACCCTAGGCTTCGCTGATTTGTCCTTGCGCTTCTTGACGAAGCGGCCGGAGCATCCGACGGCATTTTATAATTGCAACGCTTCCCAAACACTAACCTGGCACAGTCTAACCTCCTCTTAATAGTGCGTTAGTTAAACCTAGCACAAGAGCGGCAACCAACAACGTCGTGCTCAGACCCTAAACAAGGTATACACAAGGTATGGTAATCCCTATGAGGTATCTGTTTCCCACAAGAAATACAGTTATTCACTTTTTCTGACATCCGGTTAAATACTGAGGCAAGAAAAAACCAAAATGTTCCCCAACGGGGTACTTAGCCAACTCTGTTTCGGTCTGAAACTCCGGTTTCGGAAATATTTCAGAACGCCAACCTGCACTCGCAAAACTGCTTCTGCATCGGACCATGCGGCAAAAAAGACTGGGGATATGACGTCGGTCATGCGCATTAGTACCCTGACGTACTGACGTCAGTCTAATGCGCCCTGACCGACGTCAGCCTTATACTCTGGTATTCGGGCCGACTGGATGCGGACTATACCCAATAGTAAGGACTGCAGCAATGGGAAACGAAGAACATCGCTAGTTTGGTCTTCAGTGCCTTGTACCTTACTGATATGGATACAACTGTCCTGGAGGCCTTGTGTCATGGTCTTAAGACAGAGACCTTGATCTGGTATCCAGGAGCCTCCTCTCACTCAGACAAATACTATGGAGATATAGCTCTTCCCTTCAGTAATCAAGATTCAAGCCTCTGACATCCTCTGCATCAAGATACGTGGCAGAATTGTCCTTCAAGGAGAAAAAGTGATATGCTGAAGATATTAAGGCCTACAAAGTGGTTGCACTAATGGCCTTGGCCAAAACTAATTCTGAGAGCAGAGACTATAAAATGCCTGTCTGAGCCTGTTATAGTCACACCCAGGAAGACCTAAGTCATCTACTATGATGTCTTGTCTGCAGATGCTTTTCCCCATGCCACTTGTCAGAATGTTTCTTTTTTTAATAGAAGGTTCTCTGAAACCTTGGTTGATGCCACAGCAGCTTGAAACCAGGCACAAGCCCTTTATTGTCTGCAAATTCATGGATAGAGAGTCTTCCTTTATGTATTGCCCCCTGGGTGAAACTGACAATACAAACAGCTGTCACTATGCCCTAGGCAAAGGCAAAACAAATTCAGAGAATGATCATCCTTGTGGAGAATTTGCTGCACACAAGCTATACAGTTACTTACTTTGACAAAAATTTCAGTATTGGACTCAAAATCAGACATTTGGCAGTATCAAACCTATAAGAAATTATAAAAAAAAATCTTCCACTGGGTACTTATCCTCTATTGGCTATTTATCTACTAAATATACAGTCTGTGATAATGCACAGCAACACAGTTCCAAAGATGGAATAAGCCGAGGCACTTCTTACACCACAGACATCTTTGTGTAGTAATAAAAAGGTGTGGGCCAAGGCCCAAGGGGAAGACATAGCTCTGGAAGTCTGGCCAGCGAGTCAGAAGCACGCAAGCAGGAATCATTAAAGCGAAGAATGCAACATTATAATATGATCCAAAATGTTTTATAGGGCTCCACAAAAGTTGCAGTAGGATATCAGGGCCAGCAAGGACTCTATGGGCAATAAAAAGTACAGTTACATGAGAACTTATCATAACAACAGATGTGCATAAATCCTTAGACTAACTCCAAGTCAGCAGTCTGAAGACCTCAAAGAGTGGTCAGTTAGGATGGGTCAAGCAGGAGGTGAGCTGTCAAACCCAGAGTTGTTGGACATGCTACACCTAAAGAAATCCCAATCCCTCCGAGCTACACGCTCTAGGAACCTAAACCTTGTCACCACAATAAACAGGACATGCTGGAGGGATAGATTCCTGTCCCAGAGATTTCCCATACTCTGGAACAGGCTACCCATCTATGTCAAGCAAAGTTCTTCATTAGCACTCTTCAGGAAAAATCTTGATGAGTGGATGGGAAATAGGAAATACACCCCGGGGATCACTTCTGTGTCTCTGCTCAACAGTGGCACAGAAAAATAACTTTCTTGGGTGGTGTAAGCCAGGGAACCTTATTGGCTAGGCTGATGTAGGCCCTTGGGCCGATAGCCTAATACCTACCTATGAACCTATGAGAGGAGCCCCCTCAGTCCCAGGGTTTGCCAGGCAGGGCAGGAAAAAAAAAAAAAAAAAAAAGAGGGAGAAAGTAGTACCTTAAGGAGGGTGGGAAGGAATACTGCAAAAGTGACCTGGAGCTTAAGTTCTTATACAACTGCACTATGACCTAATTGAAATCATTGTTTCAAAATAACAAAGAAGGGGCGATTCTCAGAGCTCAAGGAAACAGAAGGGAGGAAGTTTGAGAATGGTAAGAACTGTTCAAAAGTCCAAAGAGGAATGATCTAGTGAAGGCAGCCTGGCTCCTGAAAAGGCATCCGTACTGAAGTGTTTGGTGAAGGTGTGCACTGAAGACCAGGTGGCAGCCTATACAATTGTCCGAGCATCCACCCCTTTGTAGAACCAAGGAGGCCACTGCCCTGGGTAGAGTGAGCTCATAGGCAGCAGGGCAGGGGTTTGCCATGGTGCGAGTAAAGTACAGTTGTGTACACTTACCATAAATGTAGATGTTAGAATGTATTCATTGTTGCAGTCATCACACTTGGGTTATCTGCCTGCATGTAGCCCTCATTCGACCTGAATACCCGAGTCTTGGGATTTCTGTGTCGGATGCTGTCGCCTCATCCTTGACGTCAGGTCGTCAGGGGGTATAAAACATGCAGCCGACGCCATTACTTCAGTTTTTCTTGCACCAGGTGTCAGGAGCCCCCAAAACAGGAAGCAATCAAATGGCGTGGAACACCTCCAGTAAAAAGTAAATACCCTTTCCATAAGATATGGGCAGAAAAGAGGATAGGTAGAAAGTATAGGAAGACAGGGGGCTGGAGGGAGGGTAACCAGGACTGCAACAGTGAATACACTTGAACATCTACATTTATGGTAAGTGTACACAACTGTACTATGTTCTTTGTGTTTCACTGTTGCAGTCATCACACTTGGGTTGATTCCCAAAGCTGAGGAAGGGTGGAGGCAGTCCAGAAGTAGTAGGGCTGGCTAGCAGGCCTTGTAAGACTGCTGTGGCAAATCCAGCTCTGGATTTAGAAAAGATAGGTAGGTGGTTATGCTTGGTGAAGGTGTGTACAGAACTCCAGGTTGCAGTTTCCAGGATGTCCCTGGTAGGGACTCCCCTGAGAAAAGCTGTAGAGGTTGAGGTAGCCCTAGTGGAATGAGGCCTGATCCTCTGTGGGTAGGTTTTCTATGGTGTTTGTAGCAGAAATGGATGCAGTGTGCTTTCCATTTAGAAATGGTTTGTTTCAAAATGGCCTTGCCCTCTGTCCCGTAGCAAAGCTGACTAGCAGCTGGTCAGATTTTCTGAAAGGTTTAGTCCTGTCAAGGTAGAACCTGAACTGTCTGTGCATGTCCAAGGAGTGCAGGATCCTTTCCTCTTTATTCCGAGGATTAGGAAAAAAGGTTAGCAAATGGATGGATTGGTTTAAAACCACACTGGATACAACCTTGGGCATAAAAGATGGGTTAGTCCTGAGGGAAACCTTGTCTGCATGGAAGATAATGAAGGGTTCCACAACCATAAGGGCCTCTAACTCAGACACTCTTCTTGCTGAATTGATGGCTAGCAGTAATGCTGTTTTCCAAGAGAGGAATTTTATCTCTGCTGTAGCAGCAGGCTCAAAAGGGGGAAGTGTGAGCTTCTCTAGTACAAAGTTAAGGTCCCAGGCAGGAGTGGGAGCCCTCCTTGGGGGGGGGGTCTTAAATTGTTAGCACCTCTCAGGAAAGTACAGTTGTGTACCTGCCATAAATGTAGATGTTCGAGTGTATTCACTGTTGCAGTCATTACACTTGGGTTATCCTGCTGGCAGGCTACCCGCAGTCGGCCTGAATTCCAAAGTCCTGGTCCGGCATCAGTTGCTGTCGCCTCTTCCCTAACGTCAGTGCACCAGGGGTATAAAAGATGCAGCCAATGCCATTTTCTTCAGTTTTTCTTGCCCCCAAAAGGGTAGGCTAAAAAATCTGCTTATAAAAAAGCATGCACTAACATAAACATTACCTTCATCTACAAGCAAATACACCACATAGGTTGTATAGAATAGAGAAGTACAGATAAGTCCCAGCAATGAAAGGGGGGATGGTGGGAGGGTAACCTGGACTGCAACAGTGAATACACTCAAACATCTACATTTATGGTAGGTACACAACTGTACTATGCTCATCGTGTTTCACTGTTGCAGTCATTACACTTGGGTTGAATCCCAAAGCTGAGGTTGGGTGGCTGGGTCTAAATAGGATTAGGAGTGGCTATGAGGCCCTGCAGAACTGCAAAGCCTGCTCTGGATTTAGAGTAAAGAGATAAGTGGTAGTGCTTTGTAAAAGTGTGCACTGAAGTCCAACTTGCAGCCTCCAAAATATCCCTGGTTGGTACTCCTCTGAGGAAGGTTGCTGAAGTGGCTGCTGCTCTGATTGAATGTGGCCTAATGCCCTTAAGCACTGATTTGCCATGTTGTGAATAGCAGAAACGAATGCAGTGTCCTATCCACTTTGAAATAGTCTGCTTTGAGATAGCCTTTCCTTGTGATCCTGCAGCATGTGCCACTAAAAGTTGCTCAGTCTTTCTGAAAGCTTTAGTTTTGTCCAAGTAGAAACGTAGCTGTCTGTGTATGTCCAAAGAATGCAGAAGTCTCTCCCCTTTATTCTGTGGGTTTGGATACAAAGTAGGCAAATGAATGATTTGGTTAAGAGCCACACTGGACACTACCCTTAGGCATAAATGTTGGGTTCGTCCTTACAGAAACCCTGTCCAGATGGAAAATAATAAAAGGTTCCACAGCCATTAATGCCTGTAACTCTGAGACTCTTCTCGCTGAAGTTATTGCTAGGAGCAGAGCCGTTTTCCATAAGAATTTTATCTCGGCTGTATTGGCTGGCTCAAAAGGAGGCAGTGTGAGCTTTTCCAAGACAAAATTGAGGTCCCATGTAGGTATCGGTGCTCTCCTTGGAGGTCTTATGTTTTTGGCCCCTCTGAGGTACTGCCTTAGCACTGGATGTTTAAAAATAGGTGGTTCCGTATTGTAATGAGCTGAAATGGCAGAGGCATGGATCTTAATTGTTGAGAAGGATAGGCCTTTGTCCAGCATCTCAGTTGGGCATTGTAAAATCTGAGGAATATCTGGAACAAGCGTGTCAATTCCTTGTGCCTGGTTCCAAGCACAGAATCTCTTCCATTTTTCTACATAAGATTTTCTGGTGCTGGGCCTCCTGGCCTCCAAAATAACATCCACAACAGCTTTAGCGAGAGGTGTGTTCTGAGTGGTTATATTATCCGCCATACAGCCAGATTTAGGGTTCTGAGTTGGCTGTGCAGGATCTGATTGTTTTGTTGGGTCAGTAGATGAGGAATTTGAGGTAAAGTCCAGGCTGGGCCTTGAGACAAGCTCTTTAGGATTGGGTACTAGTGCTGGAGTGGCCAGTCTGGGGCAATCAGTATCAATTTTGGCTTCTCTTGTCTGACCTTTAGGAGCACCTTGGGGAGAAGAGGCAGTGGAGGAAAGGCATATACTATAAGGGTTTTCCAGCTGAATGCTAGAGCATCCACCTTCCATGCTTGTTTGTGATCAGTCCTTGTGCAGAATCTCTGTAGTTGGCAGTTGTGAGGGGAGGCAAATAGATCAATGTCTGGGCATCCCCATTTCCTTGTTATCATGCTGAAGACCTGTGGATCTAGTTTCCACTCGTGAGGGTCCATGAGGTTTCTGCTTAGTTCATCTGCCAGAGTATTTTTCTATCCTGGCAGGAATTGTGCCTGCAGATGTACTGGACAGGTCAGTGCTGTGTTCCACAAAGTCACGGCATGCCTGCAGAGGGGGTAGGAATGTGTGCCCCCTTGCTTATGTACCACATAACTGTAGTATTGTCCGTCTTTAGCAACAGTTGTCCTGGATGTAGAAGATCCTTGAAGGCTGTGTCAGGGCATTCTGCACAGCTAGCATTTCTTTTTGATTGATATGAAGATGCATTTGGCTTGTGGGCCACGTGCCCTGAATACATTTTCCTGCCATGTGGGCCCCCCAGGCATAATCTGATGCATCTGTTGTTAGTGTCTGCCTGGCTGTGGGTAAAGTGAATGGCTGTCCCTTGTTGTGGTGACAGGCCAGTGCCCACCATCGAAACTCCTGTTGCAGGCAGGGAATGAGGGTAATTATTGTTTCCACGCTGTGGCAATGCTGAGTCCAAACACTTTTTAGATACCATTGTAGCTTCCTCATATGCAGTCTTGCCTATGGAATTAGCAGAATGCAGGATGCCATGAAGCCCAAAGCCTGCAGAATTTTTCTTGCAGGTAACTTACGTTTAGGCCCAGGCAGGTATGACCCTGACCTTGAGCAGTATCCTACCTTCACCAAGAATGATGCCACAATACAGAGATAAGATGATCAGCTTTAACAATTGGCTTAAACACTGGTGTCATTCAAAGGGGATCCAGTATCTGTCTGCCTGGGATGACATGCTGGACAAGCCACGCTGCTTCAAGGGCGGCTTGCACCTGTCACCCTGGGATTCCGGATATTGGCAAAGGCTCTTGCCACCCCATAGTGCCTTTTTAGGCAAGGCTCAAATTCTAAACCTACCACCCTAGAACACAAAAAGGAAAAAACTAAGGGTAATGCTGCTCAATGCCAGAAGTCTAAATCTCAAAATGCACGCACTCGAGGCCCTTCTCAGTATGGAGAACATCGATGTCTGTGCTGTGACAGAAACCTGGTTCAAGGCTCCTGAGAGCACCCCAGCGATATCAGGTTTTACCTCATATCATGCGTTCCGGCCCCAAAATCCGGACAATACCAAGAAAGGAGGGTATCCATATTCATCAAGGACACCCACACCTCAAGACTGGTGGCAACGCATGATGCATCGGAGACCATCCAGGTGCAATTAACCGTAGGCAAGACTGCTCTGCAAATTGTAGCATGTTACAGGCCACCCTCACAGACTCAGGAACCTCACATGGCCTTCCTGAAAACACTAGAGGGGATAAATGTATCACCAAACACCATCATATTAGGTGACTTCAATTACCCTAATATAGACTGGGAACACTACTCAAGCCCAAACACCCTAGCCCAAAAGTTCCTGGAATTCATAAACTCAAATGCCATGGAACAACTAGTCACCATCCCCACAAGAGGAGATAACATACTTGATCTCATCATCACGAACATGGGAGCACAATGTTCAACACGAAGTATACCCCTCACTGGTGAGATCAGATCACAAACTAATCTCGCTGGAGGTCTTCATCCCACCCCACCTGAAATAAAAAGACCACAGTAAAGAACTTCTCAAAAGCCGACTTCACACTTCTAAAGACTAGTGTGGTCTCCTTTAAGGCCCCGAGCGGCGGAAAACAGTACTCAAGCGCTGAATCACTTACAAATGCCTTCTACCAGCACCTGCAGGACTGCATGGATAAGGCAATCCCAAGCAAAACAAAGACTCTTTGTACCAAAGGCAAGCGTCAGTCTGGTGGACCCCAGCCATAAATAAACTCTACAACAAAGGAGGAAGCTACTACAAGATAGAGCAAAATCCTTAAAAGGTAAGACACCCTTGATCACTATAAGTAAAAACTAAGAGCTCTCATAAAATCATCCAAAGCAAATTTCGAGAGAAAATAGCTAAAGACTCAAAAGACAATCATAAGGCCTTCTTTAGCTATGTTAGAAACCTAGGAGGAAACTCCCAGATATGCTCAGAACTAGTTCAAAATGATGTGAAGATTACTGATCCTACAGACATTGCCAACATACTGGCTGACAGGTTCAGTGCAAACTTCTCCCCTCCCCAAAAGGAGAGATATCTATACCAAACGATTTCAGCCCCCAAACATCTCCAGCCCAAGTGAGAACTGCTCTCTCCAAAGCAAAAACACAGCATCCATGGGACCTGATGGTGTCCCCGGCTGTGTGCTCCACGAACTCAATGAGGAATTAAACCCACAGCTAGGACAGCTGTTTAATCAAAGTCTTACCTCTGGATACGTCCAGGAGTGGCACTGCAACTGTGGTCCCACTTCACAAAGGCGGTGCCTCCACCGACCCTGGAAATTACCGGCCCATTAGCTTGACAAGCCTTATCTGCAAAGCCATGGAGAGGATCATAATGGACCTCATAAATAAAGACATAGGGAATTTGCAGACTTTGGATCCAACCCAGTTTGGCTTTGTCAAAGGCAGATCATGCCTTTTAAACTTGGTTGACTTTTTCGAAACAGTCACCAGAGCCATTGATGAGGGAAAGGCAGTCCATACAGCCTACCTCGATCTGGCTAAGGCCTTCGATACAATACCCCACTCGGGTATCATTGAAAAACTCATCAGCTTAAATGTTAACCCATACATCACAAGATGGGTTGCAAACTGGCTGAGTGACAGAACCCACAGGGTCAGAGTTGCTGGCGCCATGTCAGACTCAAAGCCTGTCACAAGTGGTGTCCCACAGGGCTCAGTCCTGGGCCCACTCTTGTTTGGCATCTACTTTTCTGAAGTAAAAGCAAACACAGGAGGGTTATGGCTGACAAAGTTTGCAGATGACTGCAAACTGGGCGCCATAGTAGAAAACACATCTGACACAGATATCCTTCAGAAGGGTCTCACAGAAACGGATAACTGGTGCCAGAGCCACGGCCTAAAGTTAAATGCCAAAAAATGCATAGTCATTACCTTTGGGAAAAACAAGGTTACCCCTAGCTACCAAATAGGTGGCAATCCACTGAGCACAGAAGAAGTTATCAGGGACCTGGGGACCCAGGTTGATAGTAGTCTGTCATTCGACACCCATGTAGCTAAAGTAGTTAGGAAGACCTTCTACATTGCCCACCTTATCATGAAGGGATTCTCATCTAGATCAAGGGAGGTCATAGTCTCTCTTTACTCATCACTCATCAGACCAATGATTGAGTACAATGCCCCATTCGGAATGTATCTGACCCGACACTTGCAGCAGCTGGAGAGGCCACAAAGTTCCTCACCAAAAGGATAAAGGGTCTCAAAATATGTCCTATGCTGCCCGACTGAAAGAACTCCAGCTCTATTCAGTCACTTACCGCTTGCTCAGAGGTGACCTTTGCCTAACATACAAGGCCATGTCAAACCCAGATTTGATGAATATGCTTCACCTCAAAAATCTAGATCCATCAGAGCCACAAGGGCGGAGACTTAAACCTCGACACGGCTATTAATAGGACGTGCTGGAGGGATAGATTCATCACCCAAAGACTCCCTATGCTGTGGAACAAAATCCCGGTACATGTGAGGCAGAGCACCTCGCTGGCCTTGTTCAAGAGAAATCTTGACCAATGGATGGGAGATCGCAGATATACCCCAGGGATTACCTCAGTGTCACTGCTCGACAGAGGCACAGCAAAATAATGGGTATAGTTCCCCATACTAAAGGGGTGGCGTAAGCCACAAAACGATGGGCTAGGCTTGTAAATGCCCTCGGGCAGATAGCCTAGTATGAACCTATGAACCTATGAACCTATGGGTCTTTGTTGCCATCTTTTTGAAGTAAGAAGTCAGTTGCCTTTGTTTGCTGGCATGAGATAAGCCATCTGGGCAGTTGTATTTAAGCTTGCCCCCAGGAATATCTCTTGAGAGGGTACTCATTTTGATTTCTTTTCATTTACTGTGTACCCTAGGCAAATTAGTAAACTTTTTACAAACGCCAGATGCTTCAGTAGAATGTCCATGCTCTCTGCTTGAATAAGGCAGTCGTCCAAGTAGGGGTATATCTGAATTTGTCTGTCTGCAAAATGCAATTACTGGTGGCAGGCATTTTGTGAAGACCCTGGGTGCAGTAGATAAGCCAAAGGGCAGTGCAGAGAATTGGTAGAATCTGAGGTATCTTCTGCAAGACTGTCTGATTGGGACATGCAGGTATGCCTCTTTGAGGTCCAAAGTTACAAGCCAAGCCTTCTTGCCCAGCATGGGCAGAAGCTGTTGAAGTGTCAACATTCTGAATTTTGGAACGTCAAGAAAAGTGTTTAGAATAGACAGGTCCAGTACTGGTCTCCAGACTTTGTCCTTTCTGGGTACCAAGAAAAGTCTTGAGCAAAATCCTTGTCCCTGCTTTTGCTGTGGTAGTCGCTGAATAGCCCTCATGTCCATGAGAGATGAAATTTGCTTTTGTGCCTCTGCCCACTGATTGTGTGGCAGATCTGGCATACCTTTTGTCTTTGGAAGGGTGTGAAAGTGGAACCTGTAGCCCTGAGAAACTATATTCAAGACCCATTTGTCCTGGGTGATTATGTGCCAATTTTGAAAAAAAGTGCTAGCTTTCCCCCCTAAGGGTGCTGCCAAAAGATAAGTGCTTGGCATTGGCAGTGGAAAGTCATTGGAACTATTTCCTATATGGCTGTGATTTGTCTTCTCCGCTTTTGGAGGTAGAAGCACGCCATTGTTTAGGCTTGTATGAACCTTGGGGCTGAGATCTGCCTCTAGGGCGTCTGTATCTGCCTCTTTCTGACACTGGAAAGGACCAATTTTTTGAAGGTCAGTTCCTGCTAAATCTGGGTGGCTGTACCTGTAAAAAATCCTTTACTGTCTGCATAGATTTCGCTTTATCCTCCATTTTCTTCAACACCTCTTCTGCCTTAACACCAAACAAAGAATCATGCTGTAATGGAGCATCCAATAATTTTGCTTTAACATGATCAGGCAGATTCTGTTCCTTTAACCAAACATGACTTCTAATGACAGAGCCTGTAACAGCGTCCCTGCAAGAGGCCTCCAGTGAATCAAAACCACATTGCAAAGTATACTTTCCCACTTGTTCAGCTGCATGCAATAAATCCTGCATTTCCTTGTTTTCAGAACATTCAGAATTTGTCAACATTTTCTGTTTTAGCAGTGACATTAAGTATTGCTGATATTTAAGCATATGAAACTGACAATTTAAAGCCCTTACAGCCAAAGTAGCAGAGGTGTAAACTTTTTCCCCCATCTGTCTAGTGCTCTAGAATCCCTATTAGAGGGGACAGGGTTTTTTGCAGTGGAAGCCTTGATCCCTTTGGGACCCTGAGATATAGTTTCTGGGTCAGCAACAGGGTTTTTATATAGAAATTTATGTGAATCTGGAACCCAGTAGTACCTGTCTGGCTTAACGGGTGCAGGGAGTAAAGAGTCAGGAGACAGGCCGGACTCTGAAAATACATCATCTACTACGTCTAGTACAGGTGGTACAGCAAGAGGTCTGTGCTGAGGCAGTAAAAGAAAATCTGAGCCTTTTCTTAGATTCTGAGTAATCTTGGCTCTCCCAGTGAAAATGCTCCCTCATGGTATGCAAGGTTTCCCCAAAAGAATAGTCCTCAGGAGGAGAGGCTGAAGGAATAGATTCTTCAGCATCGGAATCCTCATAGGGAGGAAGAGAGTATCCCTGTTCTGAAGAGGAGTCAGAGGAAATGGAAACCTGATCAGAAGAATCATATTCAGTGTCTTGCCTAGGCCGCTTATCAGGAGGGGAATGGGAACCTCTGATCAAAGTAATTAGGTCTTCGGCCATTTTAAGCATTTGTTTCTTAGGCATAGAAGTCTGTCCAGGTTAATGCTGTACTTGTTTCTTTGTCTCTAATGCTGTTTTAGTCTTTGCCTTGGAAGCTGAGGTTGGTTTGATATATAACTGTGTAGGTCTAAAAACACCCTCAGAAGCCGATGACTGCTCAGCGGCTCTGGACCCATCTGAGAGAATAGTTTCCGAAGGTCCAATACCTTGAGTATCCAGATGCCTAGTTGTCTCCACGTGGGAGTCGGAAGCGGCCTGTGGCTCTGAGGTTGCGGGTGTCAGGGGCTGCGAAAGCGCCTCACTGAGAACCGGCGACTTGCCTAGCGGAGGCCTTGTCGTCGGTTTTGGACCTCGGATGCCTGTCCTTTTCTTTTTCCTTGCGCTTTTTATGAACTCCGGTCGTCGGCTGTTCCGATGGCATTATATAATTAAACCTTTGGCCAAAGTAATGAAAGGCAAAATCGTACCGACACTTAAGAGTGCGTTGGTTAAATCTAGCACAAAACCGACAGTTAGCAACGTCATGGTCAGGGCCTAGGCAAGGAATACAGTAAGAATGAAAATCCTTATGAGGTATTTGCTTCCCCCAAGAAATACAATTGTTAACTTTTTTCTGACATCAGTCTGGAGCAAGAAAATAGTTTCCCCAAAGGGGTACTTGGCTTTATTGAAGACTACGGATCTGAAATTCGATTTCGAAAATCTCAGGAGTCGGCTGACCGGCACTTGCGAACTGCTTTTGCTTCGGGTACCACATGGCAAGAAAGACTGGAGAAAATAGCGTCAGCTGCATCTTTTATACCCCTGGCGCACTGACGTCTGGGAAGAGGCGACAGCAACCGACGCCGGACCAGGACTTTGGAATTCAGGCCGACTGCGGGTAGCCTGCCAGCAGGACAACCCAAGTGTAATGACTGCAACAGTGAAACACGAACATCTGTTTGATCAGAGGGTGAGTGAAGAGGGGTGGCTCAGTATTGTAATGAGCTGAGATGGCAGAGGCATGAATCTTAATTGATGAGAAGGATACACCTTTGTGGAGCAGCTCTGCTACATAATCTAGGATTTGAGGCAAGGATGGCAGGACTGTGTCCTTCCCTTGAGAATGGCTCCAAGAACAGTATCTATTCCACTTTTCTGAACAGAGTTTCCTAATACTGGGCCTCCTGGCCTCAAGGATAACATCCAGCACCTGTTTGCTGAGGTTGCTGGTGATGTACTCAAGCAATAAGCCAGGCTGCCAGGTTCTGGGTTTGCAGCTGGGGATGCAAAATCTGTCCCTCCTGCTGGGACAACAGATTAGGGATCTGATGTAGGTGCCAGGGTGGCACCGCTGTCAGACTGCATAGGAGTGGGTACCAGTGCTGGCGTGGCCAGTCTGGTGCAATAAGGATGGTCTTTGGCCTGTCCTGTTTGATCTTGAGGAGTACTTTTGGAAGGAGGGGAAGAGGGGGAAAGGCATAGATTGAGAGGTTTTCCCATGTGAAGGATAGGGCATCCACTTTCCAAGCTTGGCAGTGGGGAATTCTGGTGCAAAATTTGTTTAGCTGATGGTTTTGGGGGGGACGCAAAGAGGTCCACCTCTGGTGTCCCCCACCTGTGTATTAGAAGCTTGAATAAGTTTGGTTCCAATTTCCACTCGTGTGGGTCCATTAGATTTCTGCTTAAGTTGTCTGCGAGTGAATTTTGTTTGCCTGGCAGGAACTGAGCTTGCAGGTGCATTTGGTTGCTTAAGGCTGTGTTCCACAGAGCCATGGCTAACCTGCAGAGTGGGTAGGAGTGAGTTCCCCCCTGCTTGTTTATGTACCACATAACTGTGGTGTTGTCTGTCTTTATCAGGAGTGGTCCTGGCAGGATAAGGTATTTGAAGGCTGTCAGTGCACTCTGTATAGCTAACTTTTCTTTTTGATTGATATGCAGGTGAATTTGTTCTGGGCTCCATTTGCCTTGAATGCATTTACCTGCCATGCGAACCCCTCCATGCAAAGTCTGATGCGTCTGTTGTCAGAGTTTGGACAGCGGGGGGGTTGTGAGAAAGGGAGTCCCTTGTTGCGGTTGTAAGCCTCTCCCCACCAAAGGAACTCTGTCCTTATGCAAGGAATGATAGGAATCACTGTTTTCAGGTCCTGGGAATGTTGACACCAGAGACTTTATAAGTACCACTGAAGTTTCCTCATATTCAGTCTTGCATATGGAATCAGTAGAATGCATGAGGCCATGAACCCTAGGGCTTGCAGTATTTTTCGTGCAGATAGCTGGGTTTGGGTGGCCAGTAGTTTGAAATAGGTTGCCAAATAAACTTGCTTTTCTAGAGAGAGGAATTCCATCTGGGAAGTTGTGCTCAAGCTTGCTCCCAGGAATACATTCTTTTGGCAGGGTACCACATGTGATTTCTTTTTGTTGATAGTATGCCCCAGAGAAGTTAGGAGTCTCTCTACAAACGTCAGGTGCTGAAGTAGAAATTCCTGACTGTCCGCCTGAATCAGGTAATCGCCCAAGTATGGGAAATTTGAATATTTCTCCGCCTGCAGTAAGCAATGCCTGGAGCCGGGCACTTTGTGAATACCCTGGGAGCAGCAGATAAGCCAAAGGGAAGTGTAGAGAACTGATGGTGCATAGAGCCTGCCCTGAAATATAGATATTTCCTGCAAGATTCCCTTATGGGGATGTGCAGATAAGCTTCTTTTAAGTCTAGGGTGACTAGCCAGGAGTCCTTGGCTAACATAGGAAGGAGCTGCTGGAGTGTAAGCATTTTGAATTTTGGTACCACCAGGAAGGTGTTTAGGGATGACAGATCCAGAACAGGGCACCAAGAGTTCTCTTTCCTGGGCACCAGAAACAGCCTGGAGTAGAAACCCTGTCGGCACAGGTTGAGTAGCCCTGATACTGAGAAGAGAAGAGAAAGTACTTGCTTTTGGGCCTCTGTCCACTGGTTTGGAGGAAGGTCTGGCAATCCGCTTGGGGTTGGTAGAGAGTGGAAATAGAATCTGTATCCCTGGGATACAATGTTTAAGACCCATCCGTCCTGGGTAATATACTCCCCGTTTTTTGCATGCAGGGCGGGTTTTCCTCCTAGGGGTGCAAGTACTTGGGCATGGCTGGGAAGGATTAAGGACAAGTCATTGTGAACTTTTTCCATGGGGGGGTGGCTTACCACTCACAGTTTTTGAAGAGAGAGCACTCCATTGTTTAGATCTGTGCATACCCTGAGACTGTAGTCTTTGTGGTTTGTTGCCCCTGGGTTTGGGATGAGAAGGTCTGGAAGGGACTGGAAAGGACCAGTTTTTTGAAGGCCAGTGCCTACTGAATCTAGGTGGCTGTACCTGCAAAAATCTTTAACAGTTTGCATGGATTTAGCTTTTTCCTCCATCTTTTTAAGAACTACTTCTGCTTTAGGTCCAAACAAACATTCTTGGTTTAATGGAGCATCAAGTAATTTTGTCTTGACATGGTCTGGCAAGATTTATTGCTTCAGTCAAGCATGCCTTCTCAGAACAGACCCAGTGACAGCAGCCCTGCAAGATGCTTCTAAGGCATCAAAACCACACTGCAAAGTATGTTTACCAACTTGGTTTGCAGAATGCATTAAGTCTTGTAAGTCTTTATTTTCTGCACAATCAGGAATCAACAACATTTTTTTTTTAATTAGATCAATAATATGCTGCCGGTACTTTAACATGTGAAACTGGCAATTTAAAGCCCTGATGGCAAGAGTTGCAGAGGTATAAGCCTTCTTACCCCATCTGTCTACAGTTCTAGAATCCCTATCCGAAGGGGTAGGGTTTTTGGCTGTAGAAGCCTTAATACCTTTAGGTCCCTGGGAAATGGTCTCTGGATCCGCAGTGGGATTTTTAAAGAGAAATTTGTGAGAGTCAGGTACTCTGTAGTTTCTGTCAGGCTTTCTAGGAGCAGGTGGTAAAGTATCAGGGGGGTAAGGCTGTATTCCATGAAGACATCATCTACAATATCCAGGACAGGGGGAATAGCTAGAGGCCTGTGCTGAGGCAAATCTAAACATTCCCAGAGTCTCTTTTTGGACTGTGGGTAGTCCTGGCATTCCTAGAGGAAATGCTCTCTTAGGGTATGCAAGGTTTCACCGAAAGAAAGGTCTTCGGGGGGGGGGGGGGGGCTGAGGGAATTGAATCCTCTGCATCCGAGTCCTCATAGGTAGACAAGGGTATGTTCCTGGTAATCACAGGGGTCAGAGTCATCAGACTCATGGTCTGAAGAATCAGAAGGAAAATCAATTCTTTGTCTTTTAGAGGGGGAAGGCTCTAAGCATTTGTTTCTGTGGCATGGGAGCTTGAGAATGTGCTTTGGTCAGTTTCCTAGAAGTAGTGCAAACTCTGGGCCGGAGAAATTTGGTAGATTTAGTAATTAACAAAGTAGTCAGTTTGATACGACACACCCTCAGAAGCCAGTGCCTGCACAGAGGCTCCAGACCCATCCAAGGTACAGACATACGCAGGTTCCATAGTCGAAGCATCTCACTGCATACCGGACTCCGAATGGGTCTCAGTAGAGGCCTGTGAATCTGTAGAAGCGGGTAACGGGCTGCGAAAGCATCTCACTGAGTACCGGCGACTGGCGACTATCTTAACGGAAGCGTCGTCGGCAGTTTTGGACCTATGCGGTCTGTCTCTGTCTTTATCTTTGCGTTTTTTCGGAAGATCGGTAGTCGATGGCTTACCGTAGCCATTTCGGAATAAAGAGAATGAGTGCAAAAGAATTTAGAGACAAAAATAGTCCGACGATGAAGAGTTCGGGTGTTGAACAAGGCACAAAGCCGACAGCGAGGGACGTCGTGGTCTGGGCCTAAACAGGTGACGCAGTAAGAATGAAAATCTCTGCAAGGTATTTGCTTTCCACAGGCAAGACAATTGTTAACTTTTTCTGACATCGGTTAGAGCAAGAAAAAAGGATCCCCAACGGGGTACTTAGCCTTAGATGACTTCAGGTTTGAAACTCGAAAAACGAAAATTTCAGGTAGCTGCTGACCAGCACTTGCGAACTGCTTCTGCTTCGGGCTCCCGCACGGCAAGAAAAGTTGATGTAATGGCTTTGGCTGCATGTTTTATACCCCTGACCACCTGACGTCATGGATGAGGTGACAGCATCGGATGCAGAAATCCCAAGACTCTGGTATTCGGGCCGACTGAGGGCTACCTGCAGGCAGATAACCCAAGTGTGATGACTGCAACAGTGAAACACAAAAAACATCAAAAGGAAACGAACTTAGAGATCCAGCTTGCAATGCTTTGCTTAGATATTGGCTGGTCCAGCCTGGGATCCATTAAGGAGACTTAATAGTTGGTCTAACTTAGATAGTCTATCCAAATAAAATCGCAGCTGTCTGTGCGCAGCTGGGGAATGTAACAGTGTTTCAACCCTGTTTTGCGGGGTTCTGTGGGTTGGGAAAGAAAGTGGGCAGGTTGTTAGCCTGATTGAGAGACATCTTGTTAACCACTTTAGGCAAGACCGAGTTACCAAAAGAGAGATAATGTCCTTGTGAAAAATAAGAAAACCTAGAACAGCCATGGGTGCCTGCAGTTCTGAGACTTTCTAGCAGATGTTAGAGCCAGTAACAGGATAGTCTTTCCGGTGTAGAATTTCAGAGTAGAAGATGAGCCTTTCTCAAAGGGAGGTAGAGTGAACTTTTCTAGCCTGAAGTTGAGGTCTTAAGGTGGAGGCACAGGTTTCCTTGGTGGTCTAAGGTGTAGCACCTCTTTCAGAAATGGTTTGACCTCAAGTCTGAAAACAGGTGGAATGAGGGAGTAGACAGCCAGAGATGGCTGAAAGGCAGACTTTCAGTTTATGAAAACAGGTGTGTCATTCCTCCATCACACAAGTTAAGGTAAGAGGAAGAAGAGTTGTACACACTTGCCATAAATGTAGATGTTAGAGTGTATTCACTGTTGCAGTTCGTGACTTGTTGAATTTCCTGCCGTGAAAACCCTTGGCCGGCCCAACTACCAGAGAAAAAATTTCCTCCTCCTTAAGCTTGAGGACGCCCTGATATCAGCACACTTGTATATAAAGGGAGCAAGCCTACATCACAAATCAGTTTTTTCTTGTCCCCTAACCAGAAGCCCCCAGTGAGCAGTAGGGAACAGAAGAAGGGAATCCCTATGGGGAGATGGGCCAAGGTGGGGTTCCCTTGTCTAGCAAGTTATAAATAGACTGCCTAGTAGTCTAAGGGGGAAGGAGGGAGGAAAAGACGACGGCAAAAGTGAATACACTCGAACATCTACATTTATGGTAAGTGTACACAACTGTACTATGCTCTTTGTATTTCACTGTTGCAGCCCTGACTTGTGGGAAGATTCCCAAGGTTGAAAAGAGAGAGGATGGAGTTTAGGGAGAAGAGAGGATGCACTGCAAGATGGCAATAGCAAATCCTTGACCTGGAAAAGGCACCACGTGACAATGTTTGGTAAAGGTATGCACAGATGACCAGGTAGCAGCTTCCAGGATGTTCTTAGTAGTGACTCCTTTAAAGAAGGCAGCAGAGGTTTA
The DNA here is from genome assembly GCF_019279795.1 of Protopterus annectens. Classification (NCBI taxonomy): domain Eukaryota; kingdom Metazoa; phylum Chordata; order Ceratodontiformes; family Protopteridae; genus Protopterus; species Protopterus annectens. The sequence goes on along the minus strand of NC_056743.1, from coordinate 802,028,959 downwards.
AGTAACCCTAGTGGAGTACAACCTAATAGCCTTAGGAGATTTTTTGTCATGATGGCTGTAACAAAATGAAATACAGTAGGAGATCCATTTTGAGATAGTCTGTTTAGAAGCTGGTATTCCCTCAGAACTAGGGGCAAAGGTCACAAAAAGATGGTCAGAGTTTCTCAAGGCTCTTGTTCTGACCAGATAGCAGCGGAGCACTCTATGCATATTCAAGGAATGAAGTATTCTTTCCCCTTTACTTTGGGAGTTGGAAAAGAATGTGGGCAGGTGAATGACTTGATTCAGAGAAGTATCAGTGACCACCTCAGGCAAGAAGGAAGGGTTAGTTCTGAGGGGAAACCCTGTCTGGGTGAAAAATTAGAAATTGTTCCACTGCCATGAGGGCCTGAAGTTCAAAAACCCTCCTGGCTGAGATGATAGCCAGCAGAACGGCAGTTTTCCAAGTTAGAAACTTCAGAGGGGCAGATGCTGCAGGTTTAAAAGGGGTAGATGCTGCAGGTTTAAAAAGAGGCAATTTCAGTTTTTCCAGAAAAAAGTTAATGTCTCATGGAGGAGTAGATTGCCTCCTATGTGGTCTGATGCAACTGACTCCCTTAGAAATTGTCTTAAGAGAGTGTGTGAAAAGACAGGAGGAAGAGTATGTATATGGGTCAAAATGGCAATGCATGAATTTAAATAGAAGAGTAGGAAAGACCTTTTTCAACCAGATTAGCCAGGTAATCCAAAACGGTAGTAATGGGGACAAAGTAAGGATTGTGGTGCTGCTGCTGACACCAGATAAAAAAACTTTTCCACTTAGCTGATATGGTATGATTTCCTACTGCTAGGCCTTTCTGACTCTTTAAAAAAAGTCCTGTACCCATGTATTTAGGGTAAGCTTGTTGCTGAATGCTGCGGAAGTATCCAGGCTGAAAAGCTGGGCGACTGTAGGCTGGGATGCACCATCCTTCCCTTGTCTTGAGAAGGGTTGTGGACTCTCTGACGCAGCAGCCACAGGTTCTGGCTGGTTGGTTCGAGAAAGAGAGGATACCATTGCTGCCTGGGCCAGTCTGGGGCTATCAGTATTGCCCTTAAGTCCTCCTCCCTTATCTTCAAAAGCACTCTGGGTAGTAGGGGGTAAGGGAGGGAAAGCATAAACAAAAAGATGGGTCTAAGGGAAGGAGACTTCATCCACTCTCCAGGCTGACACTGATTGATCCCGAAGCAAAACATTTTTACCAAAGTGTTTTTCCTTGGTGGCAAAAAGGTCCATCTGTGGGACTCGCCATCTCTGGACAATACTGAGAAAAATGTCCCGATGCAGATGTCATTCATGGGGATCCATCAATTTTCTGCTGAGATGATTTGCTAGAGTATTTTGAGCCCCTGGAAGGTACTGAGCCAGGAGATGCAGCACCAGAGAGTCAGCAGTTTCCCCAGACTTGCATTGCTAGGCAGCTAAGAGTGAGTACCCCCCCCCCCCCAACCTGTTTACGTACCACATAACTGTGGTGTTGTCTATTCTTACCAGCAGGACTCTTGTCTTCCACTTTTCCTTGAAAGCTACCAATCATTTTTGCACTGCCATCAACTCTTTCCAGTTGATGTGCCTGTTCTTGAACTGAGTTTCCCACCTCCCTTGCGACTGGAAGTCTTGAAAGTGAGTGCCCCAGGCTGCCTCTGAGGCATCTGTGGTGAAAGTTTGACCCTGGGGAGTGAAACTGAATGGAAAGCCCTGATTTTGAGCACATGCCTGTATCCACCATGCAAACTCTTCTTTAAGACAAGAGAGCAGCTGTATCTCAGTCTCTAGGGACTGTGAGTGCCAACACCATACATTTTTCAGGTACCAATGAAGTTTCCTCATGTGCAACCTGGCCAGGGGAACCATGAGGATGCAAGAGGCCATATATCCTAGTGCCAGGAAAAATTCTTTGGCTAAGAGGGATTGCTTCTGCTGCACTGTTTGAAAGTTACCAACCAAAAGGGAGTTCTTGTCTGGGGGAAGGAAGGCTTTTAGAAGTGAGGTAATCCAGGAGTGCCCCCAGGAAGACTATCCTGTTGGTTGGGACAGTGTTAGATTTTTATCAGATTTACTGTGAAGCCCAGGGAGGCCAGAAGATATTGGGTAAACTTCAGATCTCTGTGAAGTCTTGGAAGACTTATGGCCTGTATCAGGCAGTCATCCAGGTAGGGGTATAATCTGGACCCCTCTGGTCCTGCAGAAAGCAAATGAAGGGGCTAAGCACTTTGCCAAAGGGCAGTGTTGAAAACTGACAGTGACAGGAGGGTAGATTCTCCTCAGAATCTGAATCCACAAAAGATGTGAGGGAGGATCCTTCTTCAGATCCAGTCCCCTCAAGGTCTGAATCATCCTCTGATTCAAAAAGGTGTGGGAAAGCTTCAGAAGTACAACCCCTTTTCCTTTCACCTGGGGAGGCCTCCCCAGGTACTTGTCTAGACCTAACTATGGAGATCAGGTCCTCTGCTTATCTGATTAGGCCCTGTTCGCATCTCTGAGAAAGGGAGCCGGTAGGCCTAAGCAAAGGCCCTCAGTGGTACTTTTCTTCTAAGTTGCTTTGGCCTTGACCCTAGGGACATCTGACATCCTGATGCCTGTCTCTCTGTAAGATGAACCGGTGTAGGCCAAATCTGCAAAGTAGCATCACTGAGAATAGAGCACTCTTCGGAAGCAGAGGCCTGCTGAGCGACCCCGGACCTGACCAACGAGCTGAAAGAGCTTGTGCAAAGGTCAAGGGATCCAATGGCATGTCGGACTCTGAATAGGTCTCAACAGAGGCCTGCAGCACCACCTCAGACAGATTAGGGGGCTGCGAAAGCACATAACTTTCTTCCACAATCACAAGCCTAGAGGTTGAAATAAATGGGAAATGGTTGTCATCTGCAGGCCTATGCTTGGGTCTAATTTCTTTTCCCCTCTTATGCCCAGACTGCTCAACCTCCAAACGACCAATGGACTCTATTGGATGCTGATGACAAGATTCAAGACCAAGAAATCTAGCTAAAATCTCAGGCCTACATCTGATCGTCCTACAGTTAAACTGGGAGCAAAAGCAGCAACTAGGAAAGTTGTGATCTGGGCCTAAGCAGGTTACACAAAGTGCGTGGAAGTCTCTGTGTGGAATTTGCTTACCACAGTAGAGATAATTACTTACTTTATCTTGCAAAAGAAGAGAGTTCCCCAACAGGGTACTTATCTTCCCAACAACTTCTCTCTGGGGTGGACTAACACACTGAAACACTGCTTTGGTCTCCAACAGCAAGAAAAGACGAACTTCATGATGTAGGCTGGCTCCCTTTATACCAGAGTGCACTGATACCAGTTAGGGCATCCGCCAGCTTAGGAAGGAGGAAAATTTGTTGCTGGCAGTCGAACTGACCAAGGGCTTTCATAGCAGGAAATTCCACAAGTTAGAATCTAACAATGAAACATGAAGAACATCCTCTGATTTTGTGGGATCCTGACTGTTTGCATGACACCAAGTAGAAAATCTTTTCAATTTGGCTATGTAGGATTTTCAAGTGGTGGATCGCCTTGCCTCCTGCAGACCCCAAAGTAAGTCCTCAGAAAATTGGTGTCTGAAAGGGATCAGAATCCTATCATCCATAAAGTTAGGTTCAGGAATGACAGGTTGGGATGAAACAGTGATCTCTTCTTCTGTGTAATGAAGTTCACTTTATGGAGTAGTTTGTGGTGACTGCCCCTGGCTAAATGGTAAAAAAGGGGGAATCAATGCTACCTTGGCCAAAATGGAGTCACCAGTAGGATTTTTTTTGTTTTTTCCTTATGGATCATTAGTAACGTTTTTGGCTTTAGAGGGAATGGAAGGGAAGGTGTAAAGGAAAGTACAGTTTTGTACCTACCATAAATGTAGATGTTCGAGGATTCCCTTGCTGCAGTCCTGACAATTGGGTATAGTCCGCGTCCCAGTCGGCCCGAATACCAGAGTATAAGGCTGACGTCGGTCATGGCGCCTTAGACTGACGTCAGTACGTCAGGGTACTAATGCGCATGACCGACGTCATTTCCTCAGTCTTTTCTTGCCCCAGATGTCAGAAGACCCAAAAAGACAAGTTCCAAAAACAACCTGCACCAAAAAACATGTACAATATATACAGTAATACATACAAAAAATATAAGCATGAAAACTCACCTACACAACCACCCTGAAACACAGAGGGAAGGAGGGAGGGACTGCAGCAAGGGAATCCTCGAACATCTACATTTATGGTAGGTACAAAACTGTACTATGTTCTTCGTCTTCCCTTGCTGCAGTCCTGACAATGTAGAATCCCAAAGCAGAGGTAAGGAGGCTGGCAAATTATAAAGTAGCAGGAGCTGACAACATGCCTTGTAAAACAGCTGTGGCAAAACCAGCTCTAGTCTTAGAGTATATAGGCAGGTGATAATGCCTAGAGAAAGTATGCACTGAACTCCAAGTAGCTGCTTCCAGAATATCCTTAGTTGCCACCCCTTAGAAATGCTGTTGAAGTGGCAGTAGCCCTAGTGGAATGAGGCCTAATCCCAGCTGGAACCTCTTTGCCATGATGGGAATAACAAAATGCAATGCAAAAGCCAATCCACCTAGAAATAGTTTGTTTTGACACAGGCTTGCCCTGTGAACTCAAAGCAAAAGAAACAAGTAACTGCTGAGACTGCCTAAAATCTTTAGTCCTGCTCAAATAATAACGCAATTGCCTGTGTACATCTAAAGTGTGCAAAATCTTTTCCCCTTTATTTTGAGGATCTGCAAAAAGTAGGCAAATGAATAGTTTGGTTTAAAGCCACACTAGAAACCACCTTAGGCATAAAGGAAGGATTAGTACGTAATGATACCCTGTCCTTATGGAAAATCAAAAGGGCTCTACTGCCATAAGGGCCTGCAACTCAGACACCCTTCTTGCAGAAGTAATAGCCAACAGAAAAGCAGTCTTCCATGACAAATATTTCAATTCAGCAGTAGCTGCAGGCTCAAGGTTGTAGAGTAAGTTTTTCCAACACAAAATTGAGATCCCAAGCAGGAGTAGGAGCTGGGGTCTTATATTCTTTGCCCCTCTAAGAAACTGCTTGAACAAAGGATGCGAAAACAAAGGTGGGTCACAATCATAGTGAGCTGAAATTGCTGCAGCATGAATCTTTATGGAAGAGAAGGACAAACCTTTGTCCAATAATTCAGTAAGATATTGAAGAGCCACACTCAAATTAGGCTCTGAAATCTCCAAATTCTTTGCTGTACTCCAAAATAAAAATCTCTTCCATTTTTCTGCGTACACTCTCCTAGTACTAGGCCTTCTAGCTTCCATAATTACATTTAAAACTTGTTGAGGAAGCTGAGAGCTACCATGCTTCAACACAGAATATGCCAAGCTGTGAGATGAAGAGATTGAAGCTTGACATTGAGCAGATGACCGTCCTTCTGAGATAACAAATGAGGAATCAGAGGTAAAGGCCATGGAGGCTTCTTTACAAGACTCCTTAGAAGTGGGTACCAGTGTTGTCGAGGCCAATCTGGAGCTATCAAAATCATCCTTGGCCTGTCCTGTCTGACCTTTAGTAATACCTTTGGAAGAAGAGGTAGAGGTGGAAAGGCATAGACATGAAGGTTTTTCCAACTGAAAGACAGAGCATCCACTTTCCAAGCTGTGTGATGAAACCCCTTTGTGCAATACCTTGGCAGCTGGTGGTTTAGTGGAGAAGCGAACAGATCTATGTCTGGAGTTCCCCATGACACTGTCAATTTCTGAAATACATGAAGATCCAGTTTCCACTCGTGGGGATCCATGATTTGTCTGCTTAATACATCTGCTAGGAGTTCTGTGCTCCTGGCAGAAACCTTGCCTGAAGAGTCAGTTGCAGGCTTAACGCAGTCTCCCATAAAATCATTGCTTGCCTGCATAGAGGATAAGAATGTGTTCCCCCTTGCTTGTTGATGTACCACATGACAGTTGTGTTGTCTGTCAGAATCAACACCTGCCCTGGAAGAAGTAACTCCTTGAACGCCATCAATGCAAACTGGACTGCTAACATCTCCTTCATGTTGATATGTAGATGCTGTAGTCTGGCAGGCCACTTGTCTTGTATCCACTTTCCATTTAGATGAGCTCCCCAAGCAGTGTCCGAGGCATCTGTCGTTAAAATCTGACAGAGAGTCCCTTGTTTAGGTGACATTCCTGAGCCCACCACAAGAATTCCTTTTGAAGGCAAGGTATTATTTGAATGACAGTGTCCAAATCTTGGCAGTGCTGTGTCCATACATTTTGAGATACCATTGCAGCTTCCTCATATGCAGTTTGGCATTGGGAAGCACTAGAATACAAGATGCCATGAACCCTAATGCTTGAAGGACTGTCCTTGCAGTCAGCACGGACTGATGAGATAGTTGATGGAAGTAAAGTGACAGACTCTTTTGTTTGTCGGGGTTAAAAGGCCATCTGGGCTGCTGTATTCAGTCTCACACCCAGAAAGCACATGTCTTGAGAGGGTACTAGACTGGACTTTATTTCGTTCACAGAATACCCTAGGCATCTTAGCACTGCTATGACATATTCCAGATGCTGTAGAAGGTGTTCCTTTTCTTGAGCCAGAATCAGGCAGTCGTCCAAGTAAGGATAAATTTGAATGCCTTGAAGCCTGAAGTAAGCTATCACTGGAGCCAGAACCTTTGTGAATACTCTGGGCAGTAGATAAGCCAAAGGGCAATGCAGAGAACTGATAATGAAAATCTCCAGTTAGATACTGTCTGCAACTTAGCCTTATGGGCACATGAAGGTAAGCTTCCTTGAGATCCAAGGTTACCATCCAGTGATCCTTGCCCAGCAGAGGTAACAGTTGCTGTAACGTCAACATCTTGAACTTGGGAATGTCCAGATAAGTGTTGAGGATAGATAAATCCAAAATTGGTCTCCACGTGTTCCCCTTCTTTGGTACTAGGAACAGGCGAGAATAAAATCGCCCCTTTCTGATACAGGGACTGGCTGAATAGCCCCTATCTGGAGTAACTGAGAAACTTGCTTGAGAGCCTCTTTTCTTTGTGGAGGAGGAACATCTGGCATGCCTTTGAAAGGGGCATTGTGTGGAAATAAAATCTGTACCGTGATGAATGATATCCAGCACCCATCTGTCTTGAGTGAGTAAATCCCAATTTTCTTTGAAAAGAGACAATCTTCCTCCCAAAGGAGCTGCCAGACGAGAGTCCACTGGCAGCTGAAAAGGCAGGTCATTGGGTCTGCTTCCCTCACCAGAAGTCTGAGCAGGTGAACTGTCTGATCTGAGCCCTGCCCCTACCACGTCTAGATCTACCCCTAGACTGGGAACCATAAGCAGCATATGTCCACCCCTTAGCAGGCCAATTTCTACTAAACTTGGAGGTTGCACCTGCAAAAATCTTTAACAGTCTGCATAGACTTAGCTTTGTCCTCCATTTTCTTTAAAACTGCTTCCACAGGCGGTCCAAACAACACATCAGACTGTAAAGGAGCATCAAATCCTGGTCTTAACATGCTCAGCTAAATTCTGATCCTTCAACCATGCATGTCTGCGAAGAACAGAACTAGTAGCAGCCACCCTCGAGGAGGCCTGAACAGCATCAAAACCACACTGCAAAGAATGCTTACCCACTTGTTCAGACACATGAACCAAATCCAGCAATTCTTTACACTCAATACCTTCCAAAGCATCCACCTTAGATTTCAATTGTGAAAGGAGATAATTCTGATATTTCAGCATATGAAATTGACAATTCAACGCCTCATGGCTAGAGTGGAAGAAGTATATACTTTCTTACCCCACCTATCCAAAGCCCTTGCCTCTTCTGCTGTAGTAACAGGATTTTTAACAACAGAAGCTTTAACACCTTTAGGCCCCTGAGAAACAGTTTCTGGGTCCGCCCTGGGACTCTTAAACAAATACTTATGAGCTTGGCACCCTATAATACCTATCAGGCTTAACAGGAGCAGGAGGCAAGGAATCAGGGTTCAGAGAAGCCTCTGCAAAACATCCTCCACCACATTCAACACAGGAGGAATAGCTAAGGGCCTATGCTGAGGCAAAACAAGAATTCCCTAAGCCTTTTCTGGAGTCAGAGTAATCTTGGCCTTCCCATTTAAAGTGCTCCCTCATGGAGTGAAGAGTCTCTGAAAATGAAAAATCCTCAGGAGGAGAAGCTGAAGGAGTGGAATCATCCACATCAGAATCAGAATAAGCAGGAAACTCTTGCAAGTCTTCCACAGAAGACTCTGAAGCCTGTGAACACTGTTCAAAACTATCAAACTCCTGTTCCACCCTAGGCCTCTTATCAGGTGGGGCATAGAACCTCTAATCAGAGTAATCAAATCTTCAGCCATTTTAAGCATATGTTTCTTAGGCACAGAGCCCGAAATGCTAGGAGAAGCCCCTACAGAAGCTGAACTTGGCCTTCCTCTAAAAGAAGCTCTGGAAACAGAAGGAGAGGCCCTAACTACCTTGGGAAGAGAGGGAAGAACAGTTACCTGAGAAGCCCCTCAGCCTGGCCTACTTCCTGAGAGGGCACATCCTGTAACAGTAAAGTATCTGCCTGAGACTCCATAGAGACTCCTGGCAAAACCTCTGGCTCCCCTGAGCCTTCTAAAGGACCGGCGTCCGGGACTGCCGGTTCCTCACCCTAGACTTCACTGTTTTGTCCTTGCGCTTCTTAGATGAAGCAGGCGCCGGAGCATCCGGCATAGTATAATTGCAACGCTTCCCAAACACTAACCTAGCACAATCAAGCCTCCTCTTAATAGTGCGCTTATTAAATCTAGCACAAGAGCGGCAACCAACAACGTCGTGCTCAGGCCCTAAACAAGGTATACACAATGTATGATAATCCCTATATCTGCTTCCCACAAGAAATACAGTTATTCACTTTTCTGACATCCGTAATATACTGAGGCAAGAAAACCAAAATGTTGTTACTTAGCCAACTCTGTACTCGGTCTGAAACTGAAAATCTCAGAACGCCAACCTGCACTCGCAAATTGCTTCTGCATCGGACCATGCGGCAAAAGACTGAGGAAATGGTCATGCGTAGTACCCTCAGTCTAAGGCGCCATGACCGCTCTGGTATTCGGGCCGACTGGGACGCGGACTATACCCAATTGTCAGGACTGCAGCAAGGGAAGACGAAGAACATCTTCCCTGTCCACTGAAGAGAGACTGTGCATCTGCTTTCCATAACTAAGGGCAAAGTGTCCTGGGCAAAAAGAGGGGAAACTACTTTTTGCTCTCTGGTGGCAGCCTATAATATTGTCTAGGCATTCATCTCTTTGTAGAAGGCCGCCAAGGAGGCCACTGCTCTGGCAGAGTGAGCTTACTGGGGAAAAAAAGTGGGCAGGTTGACATCCTGACTGATAGACATCTTGTTCACCACTTTAGTCATGACACAGTTACCAACAGAGATATCATGACCTTGTGAAAAATAAAAAAATGTAGGATGGTCATGGACTGTCAGGCTCTCCTAGCAAATAAATCTGTCTGTGGTGTTCCCCACTTATGGAGTATGTATAGGAACACCTGTCTGTTGACTGTCCTTTCATTGGGGGGGGGGGGGGCCTTGATGGACCTGCTTGGTGAGTCTGCTAGAAAGCCGTACCAACTATGCAGACTGTCTCAGATTGCTTGAGACCTAGTTACCTAGAGGAACATGTCCATTCAAGCAGCGACATGTTTTTCTGGGTAGCTAGATCCCAAGCAATCTGAGCCAGTCCGCATACTTAATATGATCAAGTTCCTCCTTGCTTGTGAACAACAACAGTAGTGCTGTCTGTGAAAACTCGAAGAGTACCTGGATCCAAGAGGTGTGAAAAAAAACCTTAAGAGCTTGAATGAGAGCCCTCATCTCTTTCAGACCGATGTGCTCTTTTTTGACAAGGACTGCCACAGGCCCTGGACCTTACAGACACCTGCCTAAACCCCACAGGCTTCGTCCAAGGCATCTGTGTACATTTCTTGACTTGGAGTCTGTGGTTTGAAAGGTCATCCTGGATTAAGGTTCACCTGGAGCCACCCACCATATGATCCCCTTCTTGAGACAAGATAGGCACGGGAACTTTGTTGTGACTAGTGGGAGAGTGGTGGACTACAATTTTCAGGTACCATTGAATTTTCCTTATAAGGAATTTGACAAAAGGAGCATTGGAATGGTTGTTGCCATGAATCCTAGTGCTCTTAAGACTCTCCCTGGCTGAACAGGCCTTGAGGAAGGCTAGGGACTGGAAGTAAATTGTAAAGCTTTGCATATATTCCTGAGGTAACTAAGCTAGCATTTTTTTTTAGTGTTCAGTCTGCAGTCCAACAAAATTACATCCTTAGCTGGCTGGAGGTTGGATATTTTGAAGCAGACTCTGAATCCCAACTGCAGGAGACTGTTGAGAGTGAACTGGAAATGTTGCAATAAGATCAGAGGTGCAGAGGCCTAGATCAGCATATCGGCTAAATAGGGGAAATCTGAAATTTCCTACGTCCTGCAAAAGGCTATCAATGGAGCTAGGCACTTTGTGAATACTTTGGAGGCTGCAGAAAGCCCAAAAGACAAAGTAGTAAGCTGAAAGTGATACGAGTCAGCATAGAATCTTAGGAATGTCCATCAGGAGGGAACCAGACAGACTAGGAATGCCTGTGGGAGAATAAAGGACAACAGAGTCTGGAAGATGGCACTTTTAATAAATGTGTTCAGCAAAGATCGATCCACTACATGTATCATTTGGCTTCCTTTTCTTAGGGCCAGGAACAGTCTGGAGTAAAAACCCTTTCTAACAAAATGAAGATTTACTGGTTCTATCATGTCTTGGGCTTGTAGTTCCTGAAGGATGGGGTGCAGGGGGGATACTGTTCACTGGGGGAAGTTCCTTCCAGGACATGGTGTAACCCTCTATGTTGGATAGTAAAATTTAAATAACAAAATTTAGAAATGTTTGAAGTGTATAAAAAAGAAATATGGACATGGAAAAAAGATAGGATATGATGTGCAATATTTATGCAAAGGAGAAAGCCATATTAATCAAAAAAGGCAGCCTCAAAGACATTAGAAGAGAAATATAGGCAAAGGCATCCAGATATGGAAAATTTTACAATAAAAAATAAGATCACAAAGCTGGAATGTAGAACAGAAGATTAGTCAAGCAGAAGTTAAAAAAAAAAAAAAAAAAAAATAGAAACTGAAGTTGCGGAAAGTCATAACACAGGTCATATCACAGCATGATGGAATAACTAGTCCCCAAAGTAAGGAGAAACAAGAGAAGCAGAAGACATCCGAAGAAGAAATACGAACATGGGAAATAAGGAGATTTATTATGGAGAAATATTTATGCAAAATAGAAAGCAAAACTAATCAATGCAAAAAGAGCAGCACAAATATATTTGAAGAGAAATACAGGCAAAGACATCCGGATATGAAAAATTTTACGATACCAAAAAAAAAAAAAACAAACGGAGGAAAAGTAGAAAAGAGGATTAGTAATGGAGAAGTTAAAGAAATAGATACTGAGGTTATGGATTACCTGCAAAGTGAAGGATTTAGTGTAGAAAATTTAACTCAGATAACGCAACAGGATTGAGCGATGGACACCCAAATTAAGGAGAAACTAGTGGAGCAGGATGCACCTAATCAGTTGAAATATGAAAATACTTTGAAGCCTCCCACAGGAAACCAGTACAAACGTTCAATTGGAGCCGTACAGCAAGGGAACGAACAGGAAACTGTGGCAACTCTAACACAGTCAATGCCATGGAGTGGTAGCCAGTGAGTTCCCATATGAAAGAGCAATGGATGACACAGGGTGAAACTTAACATGGCACAGGAAGCAGCTCTGGGACTTTCTATAGAATACCCGCGGGAAATGGAGAACAAAGAATGTGCCCGCAGTTTAGAAGAAAATGATCTAAGTGAAGAGTTGCTTGACTTAACAGATGGACAGACATATTGAGATAGATGAAAGAAATAGATTGCAGAAGGTCAATAAAACCCAAAAAGTTAGAAGTTTGATAAAACAAATGAACACAGTAATTAGGACTATCCGCAGAGATTCATGCAATATAACAGTAAATAGGAAACATTACTGTGCAGCCAAATTAATAACAGAAAATCCTACCACAGGAACACAGGGTAGTAAGGGAAAGGACTGGGAGAAATCAAATGCCATCAAAGAAGTATTGAATAGAGAAAACTATAAAGCAATTTAGACAAGAAGTGTCACTGCTAGAAGAGTAGAGAAGAGGGAAAACAAAAATGCTCAGAAATACAGACGTGATAAAAATAATGCAGAGTATAACGGAGCAGGATTTTTCATGCACTATAGCAAACAAACATTTATCAGCACAGGCAGAAAAGCTTAAAAGATACACATATAAAGGAAAAATACAAAATGAGCAATTTATTGAGGACCCAAAAAAGTTTTACAGAGAATTGGGAAACAAGGTAAAAGGAATTGAAAGACCACCAAAAAAAGGATACATTTTGGAGAAGTATTTATGAAGATCCTATGGAAAATACAAAGATGCTAAATGAATAGAAGTAAAAGAAAGAATAAGAAGTTTAAATATACAAGATATGAAATGGGATGAAGTGACAGCCAGAGAGATTGAAAAAGAAGTTATGTACCTACCATAACGTTCGATGTTTATAGTCCATCTCGCCCTTCATTCTTACTCTTGGGAACGGAGCTGCACCTCGGCTCCGACTCAGCTATATTCTAGCTCGAAAACTTCTGGTTGGCTTGTGGCTAGGAGGTATCCCATGATGTATCACTAACACAACCCAGATCTTGTATGCTGCAAGGAGAAACATACAGAGACAAAGAACAAACCAAGTGAAAGGACTAACATAACCAAACAAACAGGAGACACTCTACCCCCAGGTCCTCAAGGAGGGGACAGGAGGGTGGGTTCGTAAGAATGAAGGGCGAGATGGACTACAAACATCGAACGTTATGGTAGGTACATAACTTCTTTATGTTCTGTAGTCCTATCTCGCCTTCATTTTTACTCTTGGGACAGCGTCCCTAGCACCTTCATCTTGGGTGGCTCATTGGAAATTGCTCCTGAGTACTGTGGAACCAAAGGAAGACCTGTTCCTGGAAGCCATATCCAATTTGTAGTGTGTAATAAATGTATGAGGTGAAGCCCATGTTGCTGCAGCACAAATGTTGTCTATTGGAATTTTAGCCTGAAAAGCTACAGAGGTAGACACAGACCTGGTAGAATGAGCTTTCACCTTGAAAGGAAGATCTTTGCCACTGGATGAATAGACAAAGGAAATGCAGTTGGAAATCCAGTGAGTTAATGTGACTTTAGAAACTGGAAGGCCCTTCCCAGTATCTAAAAAGGAAACAATTGATCTAACCTTCTGAAATCTTTAGTTCTGTCCAGATAAAAACGGAATTGTCTATGCACATCCAGTTGGTGAAATTTGTACTCTGCCTTGTTAGAAAAATTAGGGAAGAAAACAGGCAATTCAATGGACTGATTAATACTGGCTTGAGAAGAAACCTTAGGAATAAAAGAAGGGTTTGTCCGTAAGAGACCATATCTTTGTGAAACACCAAATAAGGGGGCTTAATGGAAACAGCTTGCAGTTCGGAGACCCTTCTTGCAGAAATGATAGCCATTAAAAATATAGTTTTCCAAGATAATAACTTAAGGTCACCTGTTGCTGAGGGTTCGAAAGGACTTGACGCAAGTCTATGGAGAACAAAGTTCAAATCCCATGGTGCCACCAGATCCATGACTGGGGGTCTTAACAAGGTGGTCTCTTTAAGGAAAGCTCTACACAGTCTATGAGCCAAAAGATTACGTTCATTAGCCAAATGAAAAGTGGAAATAGCTGCCAGTTGAACTTTAATAGTGGCAGCTGCTGAACCTTGGTGGAACAACTGAGAAAGGAAGTCTAAAATGGCAGAAATGGGAGCTGTGTAAGGATCGAGGTTTCTCTCATGGGCCCAAAAGGAGAATCTTTTCCATTTACTGGTATAAATCTTTCTGGTAGAAGGTTTGTGAGAGGATGTCAGAATGTGTACAACCTCAGGAGAAAAGTCATGAAGCCTGACTAGGGATGGAATTGGAGCAGACAAGCTGTCAAACTGAGGGTGTGGAGAGAGGGATGGAACACCCCTGACGTGTGTCAGCAAATCTGGCACTGGGTCCAGAGTCCACGGTTCGTCCATTAGATGAGGTCTGAGAAAGGGGAACCAAATCTGTCGAGGCCAGTAAGGAGCAATTAGGATCATTTTGCTTCCCAAGGATATTGCTTTCTGAGTTACCTTGGATATGAGAGGGGATGGAGGGAAAGCATAGAGAAGTCCTGCGGGCCAATCGTGAACGAGTGCATCTCTGGGCGTTTCCCCTTCCAGGGGAATCAGGGTGAAGTAGTTGCTGCATTTGGCATTGAGAGGGGTGGCAAATAGATTGCAGCAAGGCTGACCCCCCATTTGCGAAAAATTTGTTCCGCAATGTATGTGTTCAGAAACCACTCGTGAGGCATCAGAATAGCCCTGCTGAGCCTGTCTGCTATCACGTTGGATTTCCCCGGGATGTGCATTGTGACCAGAAAGCGCTGGGAAGACACTGCCCACTCCCACACTCTAAGGGCTTCTCTGCAGAGGGGATAAGATTTGGTCCCGCCTTGTCTATGTACCACACCACCGACATATTGTCCGAGTGGATCGCAATCGGCCCTAGAGGGAGAAAGCTGTGAATTGCTTGCAACGCCAGAAGCACTGCTCTCATCTCCAAGACGATATGCAAATGAGCCTCATGTTCCTGCCACGTCCCTTGGACTGTTCTCCCTAGATAATGCCCTCCCCACCCTATCTGGGAGGCATCCGTGGTCACGGTGGCAATAGGGGGACAACGGTCTGCCTGAGTTTAGATTGCTGGTCTGGGTCCACCAGTGTAGATCCTGTTCGTCTGTTATCAGGATGGGGTGAGACAGAGGAAGATACTGCAGTGACCTATTGGGCAAAAAGCAACCACTGCAGGACCCTCATGTGCAGTCTGGCTAATGGAACTAATGTTATTGTCAATGCCACTGTCCCTAACAACTTGAGCACCATCTTTGCTTTCGCTTTCCTTAGAGAAAGTAAGCTCAAAACTTGTTCCCTGAGGTTTTTAATCCTTTCTATGGAAAGGTAAGCCCTCACTGAGACCGTGTTTATTTCGGCGCCAATAAAATTCACATGCTGAGACGGTGATAATGCAGACTTTTTCCCAATTTACAGTAATCCGTAACTGCAGGCAAGTTGAAATAGTAACATCCCTGGCCTGTAACAGTAGATGCCTGGTGGTGGCAGTCAGGAACCAGTCGTCCAGGTACAGAAACACTTGGAATCCCTGACGTCTCAAGTGAGCAATGACCACTGTCATGCATTTGGTGAACACCCACGGGGCTGTGGTGAGACCAAAGGGCAGGGTGCAACACTGATAATGACTGGCTCCCAGTCGGAAGCGCAAGTGACTCCTTGACTCCCTGTGCATTTTGATATGGTAGTATGCATCTTGGAGGTCTATGGAGCACATCCAAATGTCTTTCCCTAACAACAGGAGTATAGACTGTAAGGTGACCATTCGGAACTTGGACTTCTGTGCAGATTCGTTCAATTTGCTGAGATCCAAGATGGGTCTCAAGTCCCCTGTTTTTTTTTGGCACCAAAAAGAATCTGGAGTAAGTCCCTAATCCTACTTGGTCTGCGGTGACCGGCTGGATGACTCTCTTTATGAGCAACTTTTGGATTTCTAGAGTTGCTGAATCCCTGTGATTGGGTGGCACATCTGGGATTCGTCTGGTCCGAGGGGGTGGAGAAGAGAAGGGAATATGGCAACCTGTGGTAATTATCTTTAATACCCACTTGTCTTGAGTGATATGCCAGGCTTCTGGGTATAAAAATTACAACCCCCGACTGGCTCCAGAGACACGCAGTCAGGCCTCCTTTCAGGAGCGCTGATAGGGACGACCATGAAAGGAATCACGGGTCTCCCTGGTTCTGTGGGCCTCCTCTACCCCTGGAGCAGCGTCTACCGTTATTTCCTCCTTTGCCTCTGGAGAAATAATCACCTTGTGCGTCCTGAAAAAACCTCTGCGACTTTTTGAACTACATTTTTCCGCCCTTCTGCCCTTTGGGATAGGGTCTAGAAGGAATGGAAAAATGGACTCCCATGGCAGACAGGGTTTTTCCTTCCTGCCGGCACCCGCTGTGTGTGTCCTATACCTTGGTTCCAAACAATGAGGATCTGTCAACAGGGGCATTGGTAAACGTAGACTTAAAGGCATCTGCAAAGTTACACAAACGCATCCAGGAGTGTCTCCTAAGAGACTCCTGAACCCGCTGCCCTACTCGCTCCATCAGCTGCGTAAGATATCAGCCTCATGAAGGAGTTCACAATAGAATTTGGGATAGACATCTGTGCGTTAACCTTCTGAGATACCGCATCAGCAAAGTTATCCTGCAGAGCATCTCTGTGCTCTTTTAGGAGATCTCTCTGGAGCCTTGTGAAATGAGACAGGTAGTTCAGTGATCTAAGTGTAAAAGCTGCTGAAGAAAAGGAGCTTCCTGTACCTATCCATCGTTCGAGACTCCTTGTTCGGTGGATGGACAGAGGAGGAAGTTTCGGCAAGTTCCTTTTTGGTGGCTGCTGCCACCACCCTGGCATCTACTGGAACGTCCTTAGTAAGAAAGTCCTTGTCCTGGAGTGCTGACAAAAATTTATTTGGTCTTCTAGGAACTGGTTCCCCAGAATCAGGAGATTCCCACATCTTTCAACTCACTAGATCCAGTAGCTCGTCAAAAGGTAGACACACCCAAGAGGTGAAGGGTTAAGACACGAAAGCATTCAGGTACACTGACCCCTCATCAGAAGGGGCTGTGGTGGGCCAGCTGCCTCTCTGTTTCAGGATCTCAAGGATATCTGCAAATAAGATATCATCAGAAGACGACTTAGGGGACCCTTCTGACTCCTCGAGGTCAGTGTCTGATGTAACAGACTCATCAGGGGAGTCAACATGTTTCCTCTTACAAGTTTTCTTCCTAGGTGGCTCCTCAGAAAGGTATTCTGGGGAGACCTCGGAAGACTGGGGACCACTCATGGAGGTTTCCTGAGGCTGCAAGTCTCTGCTGTGTTGGGAGAGGGAGCCGATACTGAAGTCGGCGCTTTAGGGGGAAGAGTGTCGGTACCTGTGGTTGAAACTGAAGACCTGGACAGCACACATCACCTAGAAGGCCGATCCTCCAAGCTCAGAGGATGCCCTCCGCTCCGAAGATGCACAGGTGGTCCTCGGCACCGAGGAGATGGGCTCCAAGCTCACCCGCGCCGAAGCACCAAGAGGTAGGCTCAGAACCGAAGTTCGATTCAAAGCATCCCCCTCGGGCTCGATTGGAGAACTGAGGACCCTAGATCCCACGGATGGCACCAAAATGGTCGGAGCGGATACTGGAACCAAGAGACCAACTGAGGTAGCTGTAACAGACCTTTCCACAACCTGAGTCACTGACAACTCTGGCTCCAAAGGCTCAGAGAAGCTCGGAGGAACATTGACAGGGTGTGAGAGCACATTAGGTTCTGGAGCTGACTGGGACAGAGCAGAAAGTAAATTTGCCAACGCCCAAGTCTGAAGCAGTCTACGCACCACTCTTTCGATGTCCTCATCAGAAAGGCTCCTAGAGGACCTGAAAGATAGAGTGGGGGACCTAGATCGCTGGAATATAGGCGACCTAAGAGTCGGGGAAACTGGTCGTTCAGCTGACCGGCCCCGAGATGCAGTATCGGTTATCAGCTCCGAAGCTCCTGGAGCCGAAACTGATGGATCCACAATGAAAACCTCTGTCAGCACTGAGGCCAGTGGAGCCGAAGAAGATGTAGTGACTTTGGTAATTTTGTCTGGTGGCTCAGACGACATAGAATGGGTGGGAGACTGCCTTTTTGTAGCTTTTGGTGTTTTCTTAGAAGAGGAAGGAGATTTTGAGCTGGGGGATGAAGATGTCAATTCCTCCTCAAAGGAATGTTTCAATAGTCCTTTCAAAATAAGTTTGTTCTTCCTTTCCTGAAGAACACGGGGACTAAATGCATGACAAAACAGGCAAGACTCTTGGAGGTGAATAACCCCCAAACAATACACACACAAATTGTGCCCATCCGTTAAGGACAATTTCTGGGCACATTTAGTACACTTTTTGAAGCCCAATGGCTTGTGGTCCTTAGTATCTTTGGACATATTGCAATAACCAGTAGGACAAAGCAAAACAACTGTATTCAAGCAGATAGAACAGCACCGTACAGACAAATATTCAAACAGAGGACTAGGTCCTCCAACTTAAACGGGCCTAGCCCAAGGGGAAAGAAAAAGGTAACAGAAATAAACCAGCACAAAAAAAGCGATGCAGGGATAGAATAGGCCAACGGAAGAACGGCCAATGTACAAACAGTACACAGAGTAACGAAGTAGCAAAATAGTCTAAAACAGACATGGACTGCAAAAAACACACTAAACTACCCAAAAAAAATTGGTTATAGTCAACAATAAACTAGTCAAAGATATTGAAAATTTTCACTTAGCCACGGCCAAGAAGAATTACGTCTGAGCTGAACGAGCGGCAAATGAGAACTGGGTTGTGTTAATGGTGCATCATGGGATACCTCCTAGCCATGAGCCAACCAGAAGTTTTCGAGCTAGAGTATGGCAGAGTAAGGAGCCGAGGTTCGGCTCCGATCCCAAGAGTAAGAATGAAGGCGAGATAGGACTACAGAACATACAATTAAGAAAAGCCTCTAACTGGAAAACCCAAGGCCCAGATGCAGTACCTGGCTAAAATTATTAACATCTTTGCACTGACATTTAGCCAGGAGTAAGAAATATTTACATGCACATCCATAACAGACACCAGCATGGCTAGCAATGCTCCCACTTAAGAGTGAACCTGCAAGCTACCCTAAAAATGATAGGCCAATAACTTGCCTTCCGATGACATATAAACTATATACTGGAATTGATGCCGACAGAGTTTACAGTCATTTAGAAGAAAACTCAATTATGGCAATAGAACAAAAGGGTAATAAAAGAAAGTCATATGGAACAAAAGATAATTTATTGTTAAATAAAGTCATAGTGTAGAACTCTAAAAAAGGGAAAAAGTCTAAGTAGGGAATTGATAGACTACAAAAAAGCATTTGACAGTACCCTACATTCATGGATAAAAAAAATAAAAATGTGAAAAAGACACCCTACACTGAAACTACATCACAGCGACCATGAAACAGTGGCAAACCACGTTGCAGGTAAGCCACGATAAAGGACAATTATTCCAGGGATAAAAATCCAAAGGAGGGTATTCTAGGGTGACTCTCTGTCACCACTGCTCTTTTGCCTTGCCCTTAACCCATTAAGCTGTCTGCTTAACAGATTAAGTGATGGCTATAATTGGGCTCCCAAAAAACAACAAAGTGCAAAACTTCTCATCTTCTCTTTATCGATTATTTAAAATTGTATAGCTCATCAGATGAGGAACTGAAAACGCAACTGCAAGCAGTTGAAACTGTTTTGGATAAGAATGTCATTTGGTCTTGAAGAATGTCATTTGGTCTTGATAAATGTGCAAAAGCAACCTTTAAGGCAGGAAAGCTGCAGCACCAAGAATCAGTTTGGGACAAGAATGTGATATATAAAGGAACTTGGGCAAGAGGGAGTGTATAAATGTTTGGGAACTGATGAAAGAACAATAAAACATGAACAAATGCAAATAAAACTCACTACAGGAATATTTTGAAAGACTTGAATTAACCCTGAAAACAGCATTGACATCTAGGAACAAAGTTCAAGCTATAAACCAATTTTCTCTTCCCGTTCTAACTTACAGTTTTGGAGTGACTGACTTGGCCCCAAAATGTGTTGGACAGATTAGACAGGAAAACAAGAAGGATGCTTCATGCTCAAATGACTTATAAAAATCAGTGCATACCAACATTACATATTCCCTATTCCGAAGGAGGTATGGGCCTCCTTGAAATTGATTACATGTCTAGATCTGCAATCATGGGACTTGCACACACATCTGCTAACCTCACAAGACCCAAATATTGTGAAAATTTTGAAACATGAGGAGAATACATCTAAGGTGACTTCCCTTCTTAGTCTAGCAGAAGCATATTGGAGTCAAGCAGGAATGGAAATCAAACCAAAAATAGATAAAAATCAGGCAACAACAGAATGTACCAAAAAAACAAAAGAAAGAATATAAGGAGAAGGATCAGATGAGAAGGCAAGGAATGTGGAAAATGCATAAATATAGTTGGAAGTACAGAAAACTCCTGGAAGAACCTCATGTTGATCAGGATCAAATGCGAGAATGGTTAAGGAGAGGCAAATTCAAACCAAAAGATGGAAGGTTAATATTGGCGGGCCAAGACAGTGGACTAAGTACACATTGGTTTACAAAGTCCAATGAACATGTGGGAGACACAGACAAATGTAGGTTTTATAAAAAAGAACTAGAAACAGTTGCACACCTTGCCGCTGGCTGCGACCTACTAATGGCAGAAGGACTGCAGACTGAAAGGCATGATAATGTGGTAAGACTGTTGGGACTGCAGACTGAAAAGCATGATATGTGGCAAGACTGTTGCACTGGGGATAGTGCAAACATTACTACTGAAGTAGCTGAAAAACACTGAAAACATGAGCCACAATGCATCATAGAAAAATGTCTACATCACGTGGGATCACCCATTACCAAACCGTTCAAAAGACAGATGCCAGAAAATCAGATATAGTGGTTCATGAAAAGAAGACAAAAGTAGCATTGATTGTTGAAATCGCTACACACAGTGACTAGTGTCTTGCGTACAGAGAAACAAAGTCATTTATATCAGGATTTGCAAGCAGAAACTAGAGCAATGTGGAAGATAAGACAGTTCGAATAGTAGTAGAAGCAACAGGTCTTATTAAAAAAAGAATCTACAACTGTATTTAGATAAATTACCGATACATGTGTAACTCTGTATGAATTGCAGGAGGAGTCATTACTAGGCACATTGCAGTTGCTGCGAAGAGCACATCTGGCTGACATCAAAGATTGAAATATTACTAATTTCATGAACTTTAATCATACTCTGACTTGGGAATGGGGTCCATTCTTATAATGGTATTAGAAACCTAAAAGACTTGGAGAAATTAAAAACAGATAGTACCTACTTGTCTGTAGTAATCTTTTCCCAGTTTGAAATTGCTTTCGTGAGCCTTTTTGGCAGGAGTAAGGGAGGACCGATGGGGAAGGGGACAAAGCTTTGAAGATAAGTCACAGTGACTTATCTGAGAAGGGAGGCCTCTCGGATCTACAATCCCATTCAGGTTTTTCAGGAACCATTTCCCATAGTGCCTTCTTGTGCTTGTGAAGAGGTCTAGGATCCCTTCTAACAAAAGACGCAAGCTTGGATGCGTTATTCTTCTGGTATCTAGATACAGAGGTAAGTAGGATTCGTCTGCAGTCTTTCATAGTTTTACTTTAGTTCCTGTGCAGTTTTGAATAAACTAGCTGCTTGTGGTCCAAAAAGGATTTTTGTCCAAAGGCGAAATGACAAGCTTATCTTTGAACTCCTTTACCATAGGCTGTTTGCCCAACCATGCATACCTGCAGATGACTGTACCAGTAGCAGCTGATCTGAAGGAGGCCTCAACAGCATCATACCAATATTTTATGCTATGTCTGGCTGAGTGGCGTGATAAACCAAGGACAGAATTTTCTGCTTATAATCTATGCCTTGAAAATCTACCACTACTTTGTTCAAACTTATAAGCATAAATAACAGGTATAAAGTCATCAGGGTCAGGTAGTTTGTAGCCTTGAAGGCTAGAATGGAAGAGGTGTTAATTTTTCCCCACAGCCCTCCTGTCCTTGTCTGAAGGAAGGGTATTAGTATTAGATAGTAACTTAGGTTTTTCAGGAGAAAGGGACACACAGCAAAGGGGTCAGCCACAAAGTTCTTATAAAGGAACTTAAGCTCCAATAGAACTTGGTAGAATGTGTCTGGCCTTTTGGGAGCTGGAGGCTGCAAGTCCGGAGCTGAGAAGGTGGATTCAAAAATATCCAAAATGGTCTCCATAGCTGGAAGGACAGGGGATTGGGCAGGGGTACCTACATCCAAGAGGCTGCAGCATCTCTTCTGGACATCAAATACTCACCTAGACTCCCATTCAACATCCCTCATCATGTCTAAAATTATCTCTCTGAAGAATGCCTCTTCTATATGAGAATCGGGAGAAATGTTTTAGTCATCATCTGAAGGAACCTGACCTGGACAGTGAAAGAGAAGAATAAGCTAATGCATGGTCATTGGTATCAGAGGCATTTCCTCTTCAGGGGAAGAAGAGTCAATGTTAACCTTCTGAGGAGTAGGAGGAGGGACTGTAAAAGAAGACAGTTTACGAGCCACAATGGCCCTGAGCAATTCCTGAGAAAAGTCCATCTACTCCGTCTCCCTAGGAGGAGGAGAGGAAGCATGCTTAAGTCTTTTGCTGCTTTGTCTTTGGGGTAATGTCTGCTTGTACCAAAAGTGGAAGCTCCAACAACTGACATACCTCAATTTGCCAGAAATCTCTCCCCAAACTAAAATCTGCAGGATGTCTTTTTACCCCTCTGAAATGATGATAGATGGTTACTCCTCCTCAGCAGCAACAGTCTCTTTGGACATGTGATCCTCCAATGCCATACTGGCCTCCAGCAGAGTCACGGTGGAGAGTGCATGAGGTACAGTCAGACGTACCATGGTTTCTGTAACCTCTAAGTATTGAGTATCGGGCCAAGGCCTCATGAGCTTTTTCTTGCGAGGGGGAAGCATGTCTGGGTGTGGCAGTATCCTGCATTTTGGAATGGGCCAAGTGCATAAGTCACTGGATCTCCAAGAAAGAGTTGAGCGAATACAGACGGGAGCACAAAGTCTTTGGCACAACAAATTGGCAAATGGAACAGGCCTTACAGTTGTGAGCAGTGCCTAGCAGATAAGACACTGGGTATGGAAATGTCTGCAGGGAATATGCCTACCACACTCACACTTACCCCCTTCTAGCTGACATTTAACACAAACACAGCAAAACAGTTTATATATAAAGGAAGGTTCCTCAACAGAGCACTTATCTGATTCTTATATGACAAAGACCATACAAAGATCAGGCTGACAGGTGCGAGACCTACGTTTGGGGTGGTGGCGAAGTAGTCTGAGGATTAACACTCATATACCCACCTATATAGTCCTACACTTGCAAGCTTAAGTCATGCATCAGACTTAAGCCCCAAGGAAAGGTTTAAGCTTCAGTACCCCAGCCAGACATCACCAGTGAAAACCCATCTGTGTTTGGAATGCTGCAAGAGTGATTTCAGTAAGAACTTCTCAATAATCTGGGCTTTTTATTTATTTATCTATTTATTTATAAACACCTTTATAGAATTATCATTTATGACATAGGCAAACATGCGTTTATATAAAGGTAATCAAGCTATGTTAAGTTCACATTTACAAACATTATATATCATATACACTGTTATATAGGTCATATAATTTAGGCATTGCATAAATTATTCAATCCCTGCCTTGTCTTAAACCAAATTCCTCTTCCAGAATAATTTTCTGCATGTATTATTCCCACAATTTCCATTTTTTCTATGTAATTTACTCATATCTTTTTCTAAATATCTCACTTTCTGTTCTTTTTACACGTTACAATATTCACTACAAGTATAGAGGATTTAGATTTTGATTTCCATTTTCTAGTAACTTCTTTTTTTTTTTGGAAGCCACCAGAATTAAACTTAACAAGGCCTTATGTCTATGCAGTTCAGATCCTGTATCCTAGCAAAAAAAAAAAAATAATAATTTTCTTAGTTACATTCATTTGCTCGTCGAGCATTCCTGACAAAGTACTCTGTAGGGATATTTTTAAAGTCTGCCAACTCATTATACTCCCAAAACACGTGTTCCTAGTTACTTCTTTCTTTCCCATCACACCTCCAAAATTTGTCATCTACAGAGGAAAATTTCTTTGTGGAGTCTGCCTGGGGTATAAAACTTCTAAGCATTCCAAATCTTCTAGATTTTCTTGCATATTTGGGAGCCATACATATTTCCTCCCATTGCTTCTTTGTGCACTGTACATCTAATCTCTCTTCCCAATGTTTTCTAACCTCTACTGATTGATTCCTGTAGTTATTGTGCCATATTTTATATGCCCTACTAATCATCCCTTTTTAACAGCAGCTTTTGTTACAGATTCAATTAAAAGCTCAACCAGTGCAGGCCTTTCATTAAGGATTTCCCTATCCCTTTCTCTTTGTCTATATTCTATCAATCCCTGAAAGGGAAGGCAAACACTAGCCTGCAATAAAAACGCCTTCTTGGCCTCTTCCTATTCTATTACCTTTGTTCTCTTATTTGTTCCCAATACCTTGGTTCCTTTGCCATCTTCTTCCAGTAAATTCCAGCCTCCTCATGACTACTCTCTATACCCCTAACTGCAATCATCCCTATCAACAGAAGCTCCCTTCTCCATTCCTGTGTTGGCTTAGTTCTTGGTATACTTCGTTACTTTATGAATATAATCTTCTGTACAACTGTGGCTATTTTTCATAAGGATCTGTGTCCAAAATTCCATTTTTTTCCTTACGTCTTGAATTACCTCGCCCACACCGCATCATCATCCCTTTCCACTTTAACTTTCAAATTTCTGCATGTGTTATGTATAAGAGCCTTATGTGTGCAGTTCCAAGACGATCCTTCAAATCAGGTAATCTTAAACTTCCGTGCTCTATTGGGAGGTTCAACTTATTCCACTTCAGTCGTGCCCTCTTCCCCTTCCAGATAAAATCCTTCAACTCTTAAGCTATCCACAACTTTTCCTCTGGTTGACAAAAATATGCCTGACCTGTGTATAAAGCTAAAGGGACTAAAGACATGGACTATGATGTTTGCAGATGACATTGTGATCTGTAGTGAGAGTAGGGAACAGGTGGAGGACACCCTGGAGAGATGGAGATATGCTCTAGAGAGAAGAGGAATGAAGGTAAGCAGGACTAAGACAGAATATATGTGTGTGAATGAGAGGGAGGATAGAGGAATGGTGAGGATGCAATGAGTACAGGTGGCGAAGGTGGAGGAGTTTAAATACTTGGGGTCAATGGTTCAGAGTAACGGTGAGTGTGGAAGAGAGGTGAAGAAGAGAGTACAGGCAGGATGGAGTGGGTGGAGAAGAGTGTCAGGAGTGATTTGTGACAGACGAGTACTTGTAAGAGTGAAAGGGAAGGTCTGCAAGACAGTAGTGAAACCAGCTATGTTATATGGGTTGGAGACAGTGGCATTGACAAAAAGGCAGGAGTTTGAGCTGGATGTGGCAGAGTTAAAGATGTTAAGATTTGCACTGTGTGTGATGAGGGTGGACAGGATTAGGAATAAGTATATTAGAGGGTCAGCCCAGGTTGGAAGGTTTGGAGACAAAGCCAGAGAGGCAAGATTACGTTGGTTTGGACATGTGCTGAGGAGGGATGCGGAGTATATTGGGAAAAAGATGCTAAGAATGAAGCTACCAGGTAACAGGAAAAGAGGAAAGCCTAAGATAAGGTTTAGGGATGTGGTGAGAGAGGACATGTAGGTGGTTGGTGTGGCAGAGCAAGATGCAGAGGACAGGAAGAAATGGAAACAGGTGATCCGCTGTGGCGACCCCTAACGGGAACATCCGAAAGAAGAAGATGATCTTGCTATCCATTTACATAGGCAAGAGCTTCCACTTTCTCACTTGTATTATCTTTTGTTGAGTCTCTTCCCACATTTCATTAGCTGCAATAACAGAATCCATTTTAATCCATACGCCTAAATACTTAATTTTATCATGTCTCCATAAATATGGGTATTGGTGGACCAATTCATGTGTGGACACGTTTACAGCTATAGTCTTTATCTTAATTGATTTTACATTTCAAAAAACCCAGAACTGTTTAAGAATATTCCACAACACTGAGATGTCTTTCTCATTCCATCAGAAGCAAAATATCATTATCTGCAAATAGTCAACTTTTCTTGAACACCATACCAATTATATCCTTGAACTTCTGAGTCCCTTATTATCTTTGCCAATATTTCTAAATGCAACACAAACAATGGGGAAACCAGAACACCTCTGTCTGGTTCCTCTGCTCAGATAACTTACCAGAGAGGAGCCCTCCCACTTTGATGTTCGCCTCCGATCCCTCACAACATCCTTCTAACTGACATTATTATTTTATCAGGAAATGCAAACATTTCTACTGCCCTACTTCTAAAAATCTCAGCTTACTCTGTTGAATATTTTCCCTGCATCTAAACTCACCAATAACAATATTTTCTTACATTCTGCTTCCCTGTGGATCATTATTGTTCTATAAATGTCAAAGGTTTGCCTTCCCTCCACAAAACCACACCGATTCATATTTATTAATTTTGGCATCACCTTTATTAGCCATTATAAATGAACACTTTACAATCATGGCTTAAAATTGAAATGGGCCTACATGAACTTGGCTCAGAAATGTCTAACATCTTTAGGTATTACAGCCATCACAGCTTTCTTCCAGGATGTTGGTGCCTTCCCTCCTTTTTAAAATACTGTTAAATAAAACCTATATCACTTTCCTTCCACCTAGCTTCCAAACTTCGACCAGAATACCATCTACTCCCGAAAACCTCCCTGCAGATTTTTTTTTACATCACTATTTTTATCTCATCTCCTCCTACCTTAACTGTTAATTGTTGGGACTCACCTACCTCTAACCTCAGCATACTCAAGCCTTTTATAAATATTTCCATTTGTGCTTCTTGATTCTTACTTCTCTGCTTTATACAAATTTTCGTAAAATTTCCAAAATATCTCTTAATACCTCTACAGGATCTCTGGTTATTTTTCTTGTTATAGGCTTAAGTTTGGCAACAACTCTTTTGACTTTCTGCTGCCTTAAGCTGTTCTACCAAAAGTTTTGTGCTCTGAAGTTGTCAACAAAAAACAGCTGCTTAACAGCAATCTTTTTACACTCATGTATATTACTCAGGTACCCCTTTATTTTCTTTTCAGCACTCTGCAACTGCGCTTCTTGTTGTTGTAAGAGATCCCCCTTATTTTATAATACCTGAACCTTTGTCAACCCCTCTAAATTCTTATTACTTCGTAACCAGATCACTTTCTTTTCAGTACTTTCGATCTTTCCTAAGTCCCAGAAAATTTCCACTGCCTATTCCTTAAATTCTTCCCTTTTTATCTGGTAGGTGGCGAGTCTCAACTTTACTTCACCATGATCTGAAATAGTTATTGGACATGCATCAAAGTTCTAAATTAAATGGACATGTTCCTTCAAAATACAACTTCTGTCCAGTCTAACCCAGTTATTGTACCTTGGGAATAATATGCAAATTCTCTCCAAGTTTCTACTACTGAATTCATGTCTTTCATGCCAAACATTTTTATAAATGTCTTCAGAAATCTCTACTCTCTTTTGTTGTATTTTACCAGTTAGGCCACCCAGACTCATCCTCATTGCTTCAAATCAAACTCCAGTCCCCACCTATATGTAATAGTCTCTGCTGAAAGCAGATTCTTTCTCTGTTTTTAAGCTCCACGATAGCAGTTTTAGTTGGAATATACATACATGCCAGTATAATCCCCATCCCTTGCCAGTAGCCCCTTACTACTACAAATCTGCCACTATCATCTTTTCTTCCTCCTCTATCACTACTTGAGCTACACTAGCAATTAATATGCATTCTTCTCTTCCTTTGTCCCTGATATTCTGCAGAAAATCCACCCTGAAATCTTTTACCAAATTCACATGCTCAGTTCTTTCCAAATGAGTTTCCTGTAGCATTGCTATCTCCACTCTGCACTTGTTAATATAACTAAGTATTCTTTCTTTTTGTCTATACCTGTGACACCATTCACATTCCAAGATAATATGGAAAGTGTCACCACTGTGGTAAGACGTCATTATTCCTACCTCTTATATATGCAATTTTTTAAATGTTTATTTCCATCTTTTCTGATACATGTACACATTAATTTTGGTAGTTTAATCCTTTATACATTTTCTTACCAACATTGTAACCTATTTCACATTTTACAAGACTTTTTCTTGTAATAAAAAGCCTCCAAAAAAAGAAAACACTCCAAAACAGCCCCATAACCTGTTAACCTGATACAAAGATACATAACTATGTACACCTTCAATTAATGAAGTTTAACCGTCCTAACAAACATTTGTGACAGACAGATGCCAACACCGATCTAATAACCTGAAACGGAGGTTACCCATGCTAAGAAGTTATTTCTTGTGCTTCTATGTACACTGGTGCCTGTTCTTTTTTAATCTTTATTCTCCTCCCCGATATGAAAACTACTTGCTTACTTTCAGAAATCATTAACTTTTAGCCTAGAAGAAACCAGTGCTCAGTCTTTTATTCCTCAATTAGCTTGCCTCCACTAAAGGTAAGAAAAAAAAAATAGCCCTCTCTTGCAGCCTGAAAGACCAACTGAAAAGTACAGTTTTGTACCTACCATAAATGTAGATGTTCGAGTGCTAATACAGCTGCAGTCATAACAGATGGGTTCTCCTGCCGTCAGGCGGGTCCTCGGTCGGCCGAATTCCAAAGTCTAGGTCCAGCGTCGGTTGTCGTCGCTTCTTCCCTGAAGTCAGTGCGACAGGGGTATAAAAGAACCAGCAGACGCCATTTTCTTCAGTTTTTCTTACCCCAGATGTCAGGTGCACCCAGAAGGAAGGCAATAATAAATTAGTGTGATAATGCAGTGCTATATAGTCAAAATACAGTAGTTGCAAGCAAATACATCATAAATGAAAACCCCAATCAGGTTGTATGAGGGTGTGTTAGCCTATAGGCCTGTCCCAAGAGGGGAAGGAGGGAGGGAAACCTGGACTGCAGCTGTATTAGCACTCGAACATCTACATTTATGGTAGGTACAAAACTGTACTATGTTCATCGTGCATACAGCTGCAGTCATAACAGATGGGTAGAATCCCAAAGCTAAGAAAGGGGTGGTAGTCACTAGGTGGAGCTAGGAGGAGCCAAAATGCCCTGCAAGACTGCAGTGGCAAAGCCTGCTCTAGATTTGGAGTATAATGGTAGGTTGCAGTGCTTAGAGAAGGTATGCACAGAACTTCAAGTGGCTGCTTCTAAAATATCCTTGGTAGCAACTCCTCTGAGGAAGGCTGCAGAGGTGGCTGTGGCCCTGGTAGAATGAGTTCTAATGCCTGTAAGTACAGTTTTGCCATGAAAGGAATAGCAAAAGCGTATGCAGTGGGCTATCCATTTTGAGATGGTCTGTTTGGATATTGACTTTCCTTGAGCTCCTACCGCATAGGCCACAAAAAGCTGTTCTGATTTTCTGAAAGGTTTTGTTCTGTCCAAATAATAACGCAGTTGTCTGTGGATGTCCAAGGAATGCAGTAATCTCTCCCCATTGTTTTGAGGATTAGGATAAAAAGTAGGTAAATGTATGGCCTGATTTAAAGCTACCCTGGGCACTACTTTAGGCATAAAGGACGGGTTAGTACGTAATGAAACTCTGTCCTGATGGAAGATGATAAAAGGCTGGACAGCCATAAGAGCCTGTAGTTCTGAAACTCTATGAGCTGAAGTGATAGCCAGAAGGAAAGCTGTTTTTCAGGACAAATATTGTAAATCTGATGAGGCAGCTGGCTTAAAAGGAGGCAAAGTCAGTTTTTCCAGAATGAAATTAAGATCCCAAGCAGGTATTGGTTGTTTTCTTGGAGGTCTTAAATTCTTAGCCCCTCTGAGGAACTGTCTTAATAGAGGGTAAGAGAATAAAGGTGGATCAGTGTTGTATTCTGCAGAAATGGCTGAGGCATGGATTTTGATGGAAGAGAACGAAAGTCCACTGCTTAGCAGTTCAGCCAAATATTGTAGTATTTGAGGTAAATTCAGTTTTCCAGGGCACTGGCCCTTTTTCTCATTCCAAACACAAAACCGTTTCCATTTTGCAGAGTAAGCTTTTCTAGTTGATGGCCTTCTGGCCTCCAAAATGACATCCTGCACCTCCTTGGAGAGCAGGGCCTGCTGCGATGCTAAGGAATCTTCCATGCGGCTAGATTGAGTGTTTTCAGCTGACTGTGAAGAGTTTTGAAGCTGTGCTGAGTCAGAAGAAGAGGCATTAGAGGCAGGGTCCATGGTGGGGAATTTGTCAGGCTCCTCAGGAGTGGGTACCAGTGTTGCCTTGGCTAGTCCGGAGCAATGAGGATCATCTTTGGTCTGTCTGCTCTGGTCTTCAATAGGACTTTAGGCAGCAGAGGAAGAGGTGGGAAGGCATAAACTGTCATTGATGTCCAACTGAAAGAGAGAGCGTCCACTCTCCAGGCCTTTGGATGGAAGATCCTTGAGCAGCATTTTGTCAATTGATGATTTTTGTGGGAGGCAAAGAGATCTATGTCTGGCCTTCCCCATTCTTGGATTATTTCTGTAAAAACTTTTGGATGCAACTTCCATTCGTGTGGATCTGTCATATTCCTGCTTAGGTTGTCTGCCAGCGTGTTTTCCTTGCCTGGCAAGTACTGTGCTTGTAGTTCCATTTGTAAGTCCATGGCCATGTTCCAAAGTGACATGGCCAGTCTGCATAGGGGATAAGAATGTGTTCCTCCCTGCTTGTTTATGTACCACATAACTGTGATGTTGTCTGTTCTTATCAATAGCTGACCTGGTTGTAGAAGGTCCTTGAAAGCTGTAATAGCATTTATCACTGCTAGCATTTATTTTTGATTGATGTGAAGGTGCTTTTCTTTTTGGGTCCATTTGCCCTGAATGCACCGGTCTGTCATGTGCGCCCCCCAGGCGTAGTCCGAGGCGTCTGTTGTGATGACTTGATTTGCTTGAGGCTTGCTGAATGGAAGACCTGTGTTTGGCATGCTTGAGCCCACCACAGAAATTCCTTTTGCAGACATGGAATTAGTGTATTATTGTTTCCAAACTGTGGCTGTGTTGAGACCATATGTTTTTTAGGTACCATTGTAGTTTTCTCATATGCAGCTTTGCACATGGGATTAGTAAGATGCAAGATGCCATGAATCCCAGAGCCTGCAGGATTTTTCTTGCAGTCAGCCTGGTGCAATTTGCCAATGTTCTGAAATACTGAATTAGTTGCCCCTGCTTCTCTGGCGTGAGGTAGGCCATCTGGGTGTTTGTGTCCAAATTGGCACCCAGGAAAATTATCTTCCGAGAGGGTATTAGTCTTGATTTCTCTTTGTTGACTGTGTATCCTAGAGAGTTTAATAACATTATTACATAAGCCAGATGTTTCAGAAGAATGTGCTTGCTGTCCGCTTGGATCAGGCAGTCATCCAAATAAGGGTATATTTGTATCCCTTGAAGTCTGCAATAGGCAATTACTGATGCCAGGCATTCGTGAATACTCTGGGCGCAGTAGATAAACCAAAGGGCAATGCAGAGAATTGATAATGGGTTGAACCTGCAAGAAATCTGAGGTATCTTCTGCAATTTTGTCTGATTGGGACATGCAGGTATGCCTCCTTGAGGTCCAATGTTACCAGCCAAGACTCCTTGCCCAGCATGGGAAGAAGTTGCTGTAGAGTGAGCATCTTGAAGTTTGGTACGAGTAGGAATGTGTTTAGGATGGAAAGATCCAAAATAGGTCTCCAATCTTTTCCCTTCCTTGGCACCAGAAATAGCCTGGAATAAAAACCTTGACCTTGTTTGTGTGTAGGTACCTCTTTAATAGCTTTCATGTTTATAAGATCTGAAATTTGCTTTTGTGCCTCTGCCCTTTGATTGTGTGGCAGGTTTGGCATGCCTTTCATTTTTGGAAGGGTATGAAAATGGAATTTGTAGCCTCTATTTATAATGTTCAGGATCCATTTGTCCTTTGTGACAATATGCCAATTTTTTGAGAATAGTGCCAGCTTTCCTCCTAAGGGGGCTGCCATTTGAGACCTGGTTGGCATGCAAAGGGGAAAGTCATTGGTTTTGCTTTCTGAAAGATTGCGAGTTGTCCTCACCACCTCTTTGTGTAGGAGCTTGCCATTGTCTGCCTCTGTACGAGCCTTGTGTTTGTCCTCTGCCCCTCGGGTGCCTGTATCTGCCTCTTTGGGGTCTGTCTGTGGCAGGAAAGGACCAGTTTTTGGAAGGCCAATTTCTACTAAAACGTGGGGGTTGAACCTGCAGAAATTCTTTCACAGTTTGCATTGATTTAGCCTTTTCCTCCATTTTCCGTAATACTTCCTCAGCATTTGCTCCAAATAGTACATCCTTTTGAAGAGGGGCGTCTAGTAATTTAGCTTTGACATGATGAGGCAAGGCTTGTTCCTTGAGCCAGGCATGCCTGCGTATGACTGAGCCTGTAACAGCAGCTCTACATGAGGCCTCTAGAGCATCAAAACCACATTGTAAGGTATGTTTACCCACTTGTTCTGCACTATGCATCAAATCCTGCAACTCCTTCATGTCTGGTTGTTCAGGTTGTGACATTTTACTTTTCAATTGAGAACAGAAACTGTTGGTATTTTAGCATATGAAACTGACAGTTTAAGGCCCTCATGGATAAGGTAGCCGAGGTATATACCTTTTCCCCCCACCTTTCTAAGGATCTGGAATCTCTCTCGGAAGGCAATGGGTTTTTGGCAATGGAGGCCTTAACTCCCTTGGGTCCCTGTGAGATGGTTTCTAGGTCAGCAGCATGGCTTTTGTATAGAAATTGGTGTGAGTCAGGAAAGTACAGTTTTGTACCTACCATAAATGTAGATGTTCGAGTGCTAATACAGCTGCAGTAATCACAGATGGGTTTTCAGCCGTCAGGCGGTCCCTCGGTCGGCCGAATTCCAAAGTCTTGGTCCGGCGTCGGTTGTCGTCGCTTACTCTTCTGACGTCAGTAAGGCCAGAGTATATAAGACACAGCCGACGCCATGTTCTTCAGTCTTTCTTGCCCCAGATGTCAGGTGCCCCCAAAAGGAAGGCAATACATAAATAAGGCTTATCTACATATGCAAGCAATGCAATGTAATGCAAAATCAGTGTAAGCAAGCAAATAAAACATAGCAGGATAACCCAGTCAGGTGGTATGAAGAGGTTGTTAGGCCCCATGCCTTTACCAAGTGGGGAAGGAGGGAGGGAAACTTGTACTGCAGCTGTATTAGCACTCGAACATCTACATTTACGGTAGGTACAAAACTGTACTATGTTCATCGTGCATACAGCTGCAGTAATCACAGATGGGTAGAGTCCCAAAGCTATGCATAGGGTGGTAGGTACTATGAGGAACTGGGTTGAGCCAGAATGCCCTGCAAAACAGCAGTGGCAAAGCCTGCTCTTGTTCTGGAATATAAGGGCAGGTGGTAGTGTTTTGTGAAGGTATGTACAGAACTCCAAGTGGCTGCCTCCAAAATATCCTTCGTAGGAACACCTCTGAGGAAGGTTGTAGAGGTGGCTGTGGCCCTGGTGGAGTGAGATCTGATACCAGTAGGGACAGATTTCCCATGATAGGAATAACAAAACCGTATGCAGTGGCCAATCCACTTGGAAATGGTCTGTTTGGTAACTGGTTTCCCTTGAGCCCCTACGGCATAGGACACAAAAAGTTGTTCTGATTTCCTGAAGGACTTTGTTCTGTCCAAATAATAACGTAGCTGCCTATGGATGTCTAAAGAGTGAAGCAGCCTCTCCCCTTTGTTTTGAGGGTTAGGATAAAAGGTAGGTAGGTGTATGGCTTGATTTAAGGCTACCCTGGATACCACTTTTGGCATAAAAGATGGGTTGGTACCAAGGGAAACCCTGTCCTGATGGAAGATGAGGAAGGGCTGCACCGCCATGAGGGCCTGTAGTTCAGAAACCCTACGAGCTGAAGTGATGGCCAGAAGGAAAGCTGTTTTCCAGGACAAATGTTGCAGATCTGTTGAGGCAGCAGGTTCAAAGGGAGGCAATGTTAATTTTTCTAGTATGTAATTAAGGTCCCAGGCTGGTATTGGTTGCTTCCTTGGAGGTCTTATATTCTTAGCCCCTCTGAGGAACTGTCGTAAGAGTGGGTGAGAGAATAAAGGAGGATCCGTGTTGAATTCTGCAGAAATGGCTGAGGCATGTATTTTTATGGAAGAAAATGAAAGTCCACTGTTCAGCAGTTCAGCTAGGTACTGTAAAACCTGAAGCAAGTTCAATTTTCTAGGGTCCTGGCCTCTTTTCTCATTCCAACAGCAAAACCGCTTCCATTTTGCTGAGTAAGCTTTTCTAGTAGATGGTCTTCTGGCCTCCAAAATGACATCCTGCACCTCCTTGGAGAGTAGGGACTGTTGTGTTGTCAAGGAATTTTCCATGCAGCGAGGTTGAGTGTTTTCAGCTGACTGTGAAGAGTTTTGTAGCTGTTCTGAGTCAGTAGAAGAGGCAATAGAGGCAGGGACCAGGGAGGAATATGTGTTAGGCTCCTCAGGAGTGGATACCAGTGTTGCCTTGGCCAATCTGGAGCAATCAGTATCATCCTCGGTTTGTCTGTTCTTGCTTTCAAAAGCACCTTGGGCAGAAGGGGCAGAGGTGGGAATGCATAAACTGTCCATGCTGTCCAACTGAATGAAAGGGTGTCCACTTTCCAGGCCTTTGGATGAAAGGTCCTTGAACAAAACTTTTTCAGTTGATGGTTCCTGTGGGAGGCAAAAAGATCTATGTCTGGCCTCCCCCACGCTTGGATTATCTCTGTAAACACCCGAGGATGTAACTTCCATTCGTGTGGATCTGTCATATTTCTGCTTAGAGTGTCTGCCAGTGTGTTTTCCAGTCCTGGCAAGTACTGTGCTTGAAGTTCGATTTGTCTTTCCAGAGCCAAGTTCCAAAGAGTCATGGCTGGTCTGCACAAGGGGTATGAATGTGTTCCTCCTTGTTTGTTTATGTACCACATTACTGTGGTGTTGTCTGTTCTTATCAGTAATTGTCCTGGATGCAGGAAGTCCTTGAAAGCTGTAATTGCATTTATTACTGCTAGCATTTCTTTTTGATTGATGTGAAGGTGCTTTTCCTTTTGGGACCATCTGCCCTGAATGCACCTGTCCTTCATGTGCGCCCCAGGCGTAATCTGAGGCGTCTGTGGTTATGACTTGTTTTGCTTGAGGCTTGCAGAAAGGAAGGCCTGTGTTTACTTGACATGCTTGGGCCCACTATAGAAATTCCTTTTGCAAACATGGAATTATTGGTATAATTGCTTCCAAACTGTGACTGTGTTGAGACCATAGATTTTTAGGTACCATTGAAGTTTCCTCATATGCAGCTTTGCACATGGGATTAGAAGAATGCAAGATGCCATGAATCCCAGAGCCTGCAGGATTTTCCTTGCAGTAAGCCTGGTACTTTTGCTAGTGTTTCGAAGTACTGAGATAGTTGCCCTTGTTTTTCTGGCGTAAGATATGCCATCTGGGTGTTTGTGTCCAAGTTGGCACCCAGGAAGATTATTTTCTGAGATGGTGTTAGCCTTGATTTCTCCTTGTTGATGGTATATCCCAGAGAAAGCAGTAACCGTGTCACATATGCCAGATGTTCCAGTAGTATGCGTTTGCTGTCCGCTTGGATCAGGCAGTCGTCCAGATAAGGGTAAATTTGTATCCCTTGAAGTCTGCAGTAGGCAATCACTGATGCCAGGCACTTTGTGAATACTCTGGGCGCAGTAGATAAGCCAAAGGGCAATGCAGAGAATTGATACTGGATTGAACCTGCAAGAAATCTGAGGTATCTTCTGCAGTTTTGTCTGATTGGGACATGCAGGTATGCCTCCTTGAGGTCCAATGTTACCAGCCAAAACTCCTTGCCCAGCATGGGAAGAAGTTGCTGTAATGTGAGCATCTTGAATTTTGGTACGAGCAGGAATGTGTTTAGGATGGATAAGTCCAAAATGGGTCTCCAGTCGGTTCCTTTTCTTGGTACCAGAAAAAGTCTTGAATAAAAACCTTGACCTTGTTGGTGTGTAGGTACCTTTTGTATAGCTCTCATGTTTAGGAGCTTTGAAATTTGCAGTTGTGCCTCTGCCCTTTGATTTTGTGGCAGGTTTGGCATGCCTCTCATTTTTGGAAGAGTGCGAAATTGAAATTTATAGCCTCTGTTTATAATGTCCAGTATCCATTTGTCTGTTGTGACAATATGCCAATTGCTTGCAAATAATGCTAGTTTCCCTCCCAAAGGTGCTGCCAGCTGAGACTTGCTTGGCATGGAAATGAGGGAGTCATTGGGTTTGCTTCCTGTATTGTTGTGCACTGTCTTCACCACCTCTTGGTGCTGGAGATTGCCATTGTCTGCCTCTATATGATCCTTGTGATTGCCCCCTGCCCCTTGTGCGTCTGTATCTACCTCTTTGGGGCTTGTCAGTGGCTGGAAAGGACCAGTTTTTTGAAGGCCAATTTCTGCTAAAACGGTTGGACCTGTAAGAAAGCCTTGACAGTTTGCATAGATTTGGCTTTTTCTTCCATTTTCCGTAGTATCTCCTCAGCATTAGTACCAAATAGTACATCCTTTTGTAAAGGAGCATCAAGAAGTTTAGCTTTCACATGATCAGGTAAATTTTGTTCCCTAAGCCAGGCATGTCTGCGAATGACTGATCCTGTAGCAGCCGCTCTACTGGAAGCCTCTAGGGCATCATAACCACATTGTAAGGTGTGTTTACCCACTTGCTCCGCACTATGCATCATATCCTGTAACTCTTAAATCTGGTTGTTCAGGTTGAGACATTTTGTTCCTTAATTGTGATAACAGGTACTGTTGATATTTAATCATATGAAACTGACAGTTTAAGGCCCTCATGGCTAGGGTGGCCGAGGTATATACCTTTTTACCCCACCTTTCTAGAGATCTGGATTCCCTTTCTGCAGGGAGTGGATTCTTGGCAGTGGAGGCCTTTAATCCCTTGGGGCCTTGTGAAATGGTTTCAGGGTCAGCATTATGGCCTTTGTAGAGAAATTGGTGAGAGCTGGGTACTCTGTAATACCCATCAGGTTTTGTTGGTGCAGGAGGCAGAGAATCAGGGTTAAGGCAAGCCTCCGAATAGACATCATCCAGTACATCCAAAACAGGGGGTATAGCCAGAGGTCTGTGCTGAGGTAACCAAAGAAATTCCCTAAGTCTTTTCTTGGAATCTGAAAGTCTTGGCCTTCCCAATGGAAGTGTTCCCTCAAAGTGTGCAAGGTTTCCCCAAAGGAAAAATCCTCAGGAGGGGATACAGAAGGAATGGACTGTTCTGCATCCGAATCCTCAAAAGGGGAGTAAGAGTGTTCCTCTGCATCAGAATGTTCTGATAAAATGGATCCCTGATCAGAAGAGGGAGATTCTTCCTCCACTCTGGGTCTCTTGTCAGGAGGGGGCTGAGAACCTCTGATAAGAGTAATTAAATCCTCAGCCATTTTAAGCATCTGTTTCTTAGGCATGGGTCCAGGAGATGGGCCCTGTGCAACAGGCCTCGTGAGATGCCTGGCTGCTTTGGATTTAGTAAAAGCCTTTATTGAAAAAGAAGATGAGGGCCTAAATACACCATGGGTGGAGGTGGACCTGTCCACATTAGAAGGCTCGACATTAGCAGGGGCTTCGGTTGTAGTCTGGGAAAGGGCCGAGGACCCAGCGGTCTCGGTACAGAGGACACCGCCAAAGGAGTGTCGTCGGTAGTCAGGGACTGCAAAGGCGTCTCGCTGAGAACCGGACCACGTGTAGCCTGTTTTGGCGTGGTGTCGGGGGACCGCGGTCTCGTGTTGGTCCTTTTCCTTGCGTTTTGGTCAAAACGGTAGTCGGAGTGTCCGGCGACATTTTATAATCAAAAGCTTTACCAAAGTAGTGTTGGGCTTAACTCCGCCCGACGCTTGATAGTGCGTTTATTGAAGGTAGCGCAAAAGCGACAGCCCGAGACGTCGTGGTCTGGGCCCAAACAGGGTATGCAAAGGGAATGGAAATCCTTATGCGGTATTTGCTTCCCACAAGAAATACAATTATTAACTTTTTCTGACATCGGTCTGAGGCAAGAAAAGTTTCCCCAACGGGGTACTTAGCTTTAAAGAAGACTTCAGTTCCAATTTTTTTTGTAATTCAGGAGCTGGCCGACCGGCACTTGCGAACTGCTTCTGCTTCGGGCACCGCGCGGCAAAAAAGACTGAAGAACATGGCGTCGGCTGTGTCTTATATACTCTGGCCTTACTGACGTCAGAAGAGTAAGCGACGACAACCGACGCCGGACCAAGACTTTGGAATTCGGCCGACCGAGGGACCGCCTGACGGCTGAAAACCCATCTGTGATTACTGCAGCTGTATGCA
Source organism: Protopterus annectens (assembly GCF_019279795.1). NCBI lineage: Eukaryota > Metazoa > Chordata > Ceratodontiformes > Protopteridae > Protopterus > Protopterus annectens. The sequence continues at coordinate 801,990,654 of NC_056743.1, read as the reverse complement.
CGATGAACATCCCTGTAGTACCTGTCAGGCTTAACTGGAGCTGGTGGAAGAGAGTCCGGGTTAAGGCAGGCCTCCGAGTAAACATCATCTAAGATGTCCAGGACAGGAGGTATAGCCAGAGGCCTGTGCTGGGGTAACAAAAGAAATTCCCCGAGTCTTTTCTTGGAATCTGAATAATCCTGGCCTTCCCAGTGGAAGTGTTCCCTTAAGGTATGCAGAGTTTCACCAAATGAGTACTCCTCAGGGGGGGATACAGAAGGAATAGATTCCTCTACATCAGAGTCTTCAAAAGGGGAGTAAGACTGTTCCTGATAATCAGAGTGCTCTGAAATAATGGAGCCCTGATCAGAGGAGGGGGAATCTTCCTCCACTCTGGGTCTTTTGTCTGGAGGTGGCTGAGAACCTCTGATTAGAGTAATTAAATCCTCAGCCATTTTAAGCATCTGTTTCTTAGGCATGGGGCCTGGAGATGGGCCCTGTGTAGCTGGTCTCTTAGGGTGCATGGTAGCTTTAGACTTGGTGAAAGCCTTGATGGAGAAAGAAGAGGAAGGTCTGAAGACACCTTGAGTGGAGGTGGACCTGTCCACATTCTGTGTTTCAACGCCAAGCGTGGCTTCGGTATCTGTAGTCAGGGTGTGGGCCGAGGAGCCTGCGACCTCGGGTACAGGAGACACTGCCAAAGATGTGTCGTCGGTAATCAGGGGCTGCATAGGCACCTCGCTGAGAACCGGAGCACGTGTAGTCGGCTTTGGCGTGGTGTCGGTAGAGGCCGCGGACCTCGAGTGTCTGTCCTTGTCTTTGCGTTTTTTTAGACAAAACCGGAGTCGGAGTATCCGACGACATAGTATAGTTAAATGCTTTCCCAAAATAATGCTGGGCGAACTCCGCCTGACGCTTAATAGTGCGTTTGTTGAATGTAGCACAAAAGCGACAGACCGAGACGTCGTGGTCTGGGCCTAAACAAGGTATACAGAGGGAATGGAAATCCTTATGCGGTATTTGCTTCCCACAAGAAATACAATTATTAACTTTGTCTGACATCGGTCTGAGGCAAGAAAAAGTTTCCCCAACCGGGTACTTAGCTTTTAAGACTACTTCGGTTCCAAATTTTTCGTAATCTCAGGAGCTGGCCGACCGGCACTTGCGAACTGCTTCTGCTTCGGGCACCGCGCGGCAAGAAAGACTGAAGAAAATGGCGTCGGCTGGTTCTTTTATACCCCTGTCGCACTGACGTCAGGGAAGAAGCGACGACAACCGACGCTGGACCTAGACTTTGGAATTCGGCCGACAGAGGACCCGCCTGACGGCAGGAAAACCCATCTGTTATGACTGCAGCTGTATGCACGATGAACATCATGTATTGCTAAATGAAAACTTATTATATTCCAGATTTTCATATTTACTTGTTTCCACTTAAAATTTATTAGATTAAGCCAAATGTCTTACTCCACACATTCAACTATGTAACATATAAGCTCTACAAATATTATGATCTCTGCACTTTTACACCCCATCCCCCACTTCAACAACTCAAGATTACAGCCTATTAACTTCGACATGCTTTTGTGCAGCCTTTTTTTTTGCACTGCAATTCTTACATTTCTTAATACCAAAAAGGAGAGAGAGAGAGGATGAAGGAGAAAAAAAGGTGTCTGTTTTTACAACAGCTTTAACACAAACAACTAAAAATATTTTATTATAAAATATAAAATTTATACTGTGAAACGTTTTATAGAAATACTGTTAAGAAATTGATTTACAGTTACATTTTTCCTTCCCCAACCCTGAGAGTCCTTCCAAACATTAATGATAAAGTGAGGCAAATGCTTTTCAGTTCCTCACAAGTTTAACAAAGTCAACAAAAGTCCACTCTTTCCACTTATTCTTATACAGCCATATTTCACAAATGTTACTGATGCTTTGCGGTCCCACATTTAATTCACCAATTTCCATGTTGCTGGTCTTCTTGCTGTTCATCTCTACTTCCCAACTCCAGAATGCAGTTCAATTCCACTCTGCTTCTGATTCTCAATGGTCAACTCGTGTTTTTCTCTCTCAAGCATTTTCTTTTGGAACAGTGGCAAAGGTTTCACCGGTAAAGCCTCACTATTCTTTTGGGACAGTGGCAAAGGTTTCACTGGGTGATTTATCATCAGAGGAATGAGAAGCAGAATCTCCTATTGTTTGATGGCTCACTTTTTGTTGGACAAACTTGCATTTCCTTAGCCTGTTCTGCATAAAAAATTACCTTGATCCTAGAAGAAAAAATATTCTTAAGACAGCTGTATGCAGAAGAATTTCACACTTGCCGCTCGACATTCCCTATTACTGTAATAAATTTGTTTTTTTTTCTGCCTGGTACACACTGAACAATCATTTTCCACAAACACTATGCTGTCGCCAACTTTTAATACTTTGCCCTTTTGCCACAGTTTTTTGTCAGATCAACTCTTTCTGCTGATAGGTTTGCAACTTTACAAATACAGGTTTTGGCTGCTTTCTTATGGCCAGATTTGGATCACACATGATGTGTCCCATTCAATGAACAGTTCCAGCTGTGGAATAACAGTCCAGTTGCTTGTCCCATCATAAAATTAATACAGTCTGTTCCTTCTAGCTTCTCTGGTACATCAGAAACTCTCCCATTTTTCCTACATGCTCTGTCCTTTAATTCTACCAATTTTTTAAATCTCTTCCAGAGTACTCTTACTCATAAAGCCTTTTCTTCATTTCGATCTCTTGACTTTATTGTAGTTTTATCAGCTAATCTGAGTATCTGTTTAAAGTTTGTTCCCTTTTTCAAGCCTTTCATTTCAGCTGATATACTCCTTCAGTATTTTGTTTATTTTAACCAGTTCAGAGCACATTTGACTTATTTTTCCCTCTAGATTACAGGAAGCCACATCTTTCACCAGAGCTGGAGCTTGACCTGCTGCTTTTTGCTTAATAGTTGTAAGATTCTTCTCAGTCAGGGTCTTCCCTTCACTTTTTCCTAGTTGATGCTCTTTTTAGGGTCTCTTATTTTCTTCTTTGCAGGCATCCAGAAAGTGTACTTACTACTAGCCAGTAACTGAATTTCACTCAAGCTAACAACATCACTCACTGTTTCACAGTTTCTGTTTTTACACTGGGAAAGCTTAAGTTAAGCTGTTGATCAGTGTGCAGCCATATTGGAAGTCCTGGGATTTGTGATTCTTATGTTGAACTGCATTTATCAACAGATAGAATAGCGGTGTGCACCAGACAGAAACTCAGAAACAGTTTGGTAGCATCCAAATGCTGTTTTAGCCATAGTTGTTAACCCACTTAGTTGCTTCAGAACAAATATTTGTATACATGTAGTGACACGTCTTAGTGTGTACAGCCCTTGGTGTGGCCTAACTAAACAATAACAAGGTACTATACAAAAGACTGGACATGTTACTTGAGAGTACATCAAATGTGAAGCAAAAACAATAGCATAATTAGAACTGCTGCTTGAGAGCAAGGGTCAGAGTCTTTTCTTTGCGTTAGAAAACTTGAGAAATGTTTGCTCAAATACAGCAGTATTAACTATATAATAATTTTTCAAACTATACAAAAAGACTAGACACGTGTATGCTTATACTGACCTAATGCCTACTCAAGAGGGATCTTTCCAGGTCCACCCTTAAACTTTAATATTATCATTTGCAGGATCTGCTGTGGGCTCAGTTGTGCTTGCTAATTTTCAGCACATCCATTCCTTACCAGCAAGTAGTCAGAGAAGACGATACAAGTTTTTTCAGTTTAGTTTTAACATTGAAATAACAGATGCTTTCTCATTATACCAGTTGATCAATGAGTGGATCCTTCTCAAAAGTGTTACAATTGGGACAGCCTTTCTTCTTTGCTCAGTTTGGCTATTTTCCTCAAACTTTCACATTCAGGGACACACACTTTCACAGTCAGTGCATAATTCCCTAAGCTTGCCAGTTCCCCCTCAAATACTGTGTAAGAACACATCCTACAATACATGGAAAATAATGAACTGTTCCCTATTACAACTTACAGGAGCTCTAACAGCAGTCACTGAATGTAGGGGCTATCTAGAAATGGGGGGACAGTAGAAGGATAATTACTGGTAACTCACGGAGAATGGTCCCCTCAGTTAATTTACACACTTCTGTTATATCTGACATCTGGAACTTTCTCTAGTGGGTAAATGAACAGAATAATCCCAAGCAGTACATAACACTGGCTGACAGATGCTAAGAGATGGCCAAAAGTAGAAGGTTCAGAAGGCAGAATCCTAAACCACACTGAAAAGCTAAAGAAGGTAAAACTCCTGAAGTCACTGTCCAAACAATAATGGTCAGCAAGGGTGTGATCTGGCAGTCAAGTGGCCACCGCACAAATGATCACAATGAAAATAATTTTAACATGGCTCTAGTGGAAATACTTTTGAAAGCAGCATTTTCTAACTATCAGTCTGCAATCTGATGGCAAAATATGTACTTAGAAATCCACTAGGAGAAGGTTTGCTTAGCCAAAACAAGTCTACTTTTCTTGAGCAAATAAAATTAACTTTTTTTACATTCCGGTACTCACGTATTCACTTCAGGTAGAACCTGAGCTGGCAGTGAAATACAGGTTGACTGAACATTTCTCCCTTTGTTTCAACTCTACCAAAAACAGAGATGGAAGGGCTGATTTAAGGAGATTTTTGAAACTATTTTGGTGAGCTGATCCTAACGGTTATCTTTTTCTTGTTAAAGGCTAGATATGAGCCCTTACACAAAGCCTGAAGGTCTAAGATCTGACAACCATGAAGCAAACTTAAAACAGTGCTGAGCCAGCAAGGTTAATGGTAAATGGGCAAGACAGTGAGTCATTAAATTCAAGTACTTCAAAGAACCCTTCCTGTTTAAAGGGGGTGGAAATAAAGAATCTCTAACATCTGCTTAACCAGCCTGTATTGAGTCATATTCTTTTCCTATACAAAGTCACAATGGGCAAAAATAACAGTGACCCATAATATGAATGTGAAATAAATGAAGCAAATTATAAAGGAGTCGGAAAGAAATCAGGGACACCTTCATGTGGACCATCGGGGGGAAGGACTACATTTGCCAAAAACATAGAGCCTCTTCCACTTTGCAGAATCTCTCTCAAGTAAAAGGCTTCTTAATGGCTTCAGTCACTTCAGATACCACAAGCTGGAACATATGGCAGGACTTCAACCAGGGGTCACACATTACAACAAAGTGAAGCTGTCAATGGAATCAGTAGGGGAGTGGGCATGCTTGGCTTGTACCAGGAATACTTTCCTTTACTGCCATGGACACAAACATCTTTCTTCTCAGCCACCAAAGGGGCAAGGAGGATGGTCTTTGGACTTCTCTGCAATCTTGGATAAAGTGAAGAATCACTACAAATGCAAGAGGGAATACAGGCATCTTCACTTGCCACTGAAGGGAAATTTAATCCAATGCCAACTCCACCTACCCATGTTGTAAAGATCAGAAGAGAGGAGAACCATACCTTCACAAAGTTAAACAGGTCACTCTCAAGGGTGGCCTGTTCCTGGAAGACGCTGACAAGGTGAGTGCCAGAAAGTACAGTTGTGTACCTACCATAAATGTAGATGTTCAAGTGTATTCACTGTTGCAGTCATTACACTTGGGTTATCCTGCTGGCAGGCTATCCTCAGTCGGCCTGAATTCCAAAGTCTTGGTCCGGCGTCGGTTGCTGTCGCCTCCTCCCTGACGTCAGTGCGCCAGGGGTATACAAGATGCAGCCGACACCATTTTCTTCAGTTTTTCTTGCCCCAGATGTCAGGTGCCCCCAAGAAGGTAGGCAATACATGTTGCTAATAAAAACACACAGTAAAAAAAAACAATACCTTCATCTACAAGCAAATACACCACATAGGTTGTATAGGACAGAGAAGTATAGATAAGTCCCAGCAAAGAAAGGGGGATGGAGGGTGGGTAACCTGGACTGCAACAGTGAATACACTCGAACATCTACATTTATGGTAGGTACACAACTGTACTATGTTCATTGTGTTTCACTGTTGCAGTCATTACACTTGGGTTGAATCCCAAAGCTGAGGTAGGGTGGCTGGGTCTAAATAGGATTTGGAGTGGCTATGAGGCCCTGCAGAACTGCAGTGGCAAAGCCTGCTCTGGATTTAGAGTAAAGAGGTAAGTGGTAATGCTTGGTAAAAGTGTGCACTGAACTCCAGGTTGCAGCCTCCAAAATTTCCTTGGTTGGTACTCCTCTGAGAAAGGCTGCTGAAGTGGCTGCTGCCCTGGTAGAATGTGGCCTAATATTCTTACGCACTGACTTGCTATGCTGTGCATAGCAGAAACGAATACAGTGTCCTATCCATTAGTCTGCTTTGATATAGCCTTTCCTTGTGATCCTGCAGCATATGCAACAAACAGTTGCTCAGTTTTTCTGAAAGCTTTTGTTTTGTGCAAGTAGAAGCGTAGCTGCCTGTGTATGTCCAAAGCGTGCAGAAGTCTCTCCCCTTTATTCTGGGGATTTGGATAAAATGTTGGCAAATGAATGGTTTGGTTAAGAGCCACACTGGATACCACCTTTGGCATAAATGTTGGGTTTGTCCGTAGAGAAACCCTGTCCTGATGAAAAATGCTAAAAGGTTCCACTGCCATTAATGCCTGTAACTCTGAGACTCTTCTTGTTGAAGTTATTGCTCGAAGCAGAGCAGTTTTCCATGATAAGAATTTTATGTCAGCTGTATTGGCTGGCACAAAAGGAGGTAGTGTGAGCTTTTCTAAGACAAAGGTGAGGTCCCATGTTGGTAGCGGTGCTCTCCTTGGGGGTTCTTGTGTTTTTTGCCCCTCTGAGGTACTATCTAAGCAGTGGATGAGAGGAAATAGGAGGATCCGTATTGTAATGAGCTGAAATGGCAGAGGCATGGATCTTAATTGATGAGAAGGATAGGCCTTTTTTCCAGCATCTCACTTAGGTATTGTAAAATCTGAGGGATATTTGGAACAAGTGGTTCAAGTCCTTGTGCCTGGTTCCAAGCACAGAATCTCTTCCATTTTTCTGCGTAAGATTTCCTGGTGCTGGGCCTCCTGGCTTCCAAAATGACATCCATAACCGCTTTAGAGAGAGGTGTGATCTGAGTGGCTATAGTATCCGCCATGCAGTCAGACTTAAGGTTCTGAGTGGCTGTGCAGGATCTGATTGCTTTGTTGAGTCAGAAGATGAGGCATTAGAGGTAAAGTACAGGCTGGGCCTTGAGACAAGTTTTTTAGGATTGGGTACCAGTGCTGGCGTGGCCAGTCTGGAGCAATCAAAATCATTTTTGGTTTCTCTTGTCTGACTTTTAGGAGCACCTTGGGAAGAAGAGGCAGTGGTGGAAAGGCATAAACTGTTAGGGTTTTCCAGCTGAAAGATTGAGCCATCCACTTTCCATGCTTGTGAGTGGTAGGTCCTTGTGCAGAATCTCTGTAGTTGGTAGTTGTGAGGGGAGGCAAAGAGATCTATGTCTGTGCATCCCCATTTTCTTGTTATCATGCTGAAGACCTGTGGATTTAGTTTCCACTCGTGAGGTTCCATGAGGTTTCTGCTTAGTTCGCCTGCCAGAGTATTTTTCTTTCCTGGCAGGAATTGTGCCTGCAGATGTACTTGATAGGTCAGTGCTGTGTTCCACAAAGTCATGGCTTGCCTGCAGAGGGGGTATGAATGTGTTCCCCCCTTGCTTGTTTATGTACCATATAACTGTAGTATTGTCCGTCTTTAGTAATAGTTGTCCTGGATGTAGTAGGTCCTTGAAGGCTGTCAGGGCATTCTGTACAGCTAGCATCTCTTTTTGATTGATATGAAGATGCATTTGGTCCGTGGGCCACGTGCCCTGAATACATTTTCCTGCCATGTGTGTCCCCCAGGCATAATTCGATGCATCTGTTGTTAGTGTCTGCCTGGCTGTGGGTAAAGTGAAAGGCTGTCACTTATTGTGGTGACAGGCCAGTGCCCATCATCAAAACTCCTGTTGCAGGCAGGGAATAAGGGTTATTATTGTTTCCAGTCTGTGGCAATGTTGAGTCCAAACACTTTTTAGGTACCATTGTAGCTTCCTCATATGCAGTCTTGCATATGGAATTAGCAGGATACAGGATGCCATGAAGGCCAAAGCCTGCAGAATTTTTCTTGCAGGTAGCTGGGTCTTTGTTGCCATCATTTGAAAGTAATGAGTCAGTTGCCTTTGCTTGTCTGGCGTGAGATAAGCCATCTGGGTAGTTGTATTTAAGCTTGCACCCAATTATCTCTTGAGAGGGCACTAGTTTTGATTTCTTTTCATTTACTGTGTACCCTAGGCAAATTAGTAATTCTTTTACAAACGTCAGATGCTTTAGTAGAATGTCCTTGCTCTCTGCTTGAATAAGGCAGTTGTCCAAGTAGGGATATATTTGAATTCCTTTTTGTCTGCAAAATGCAATTACTGGTGCCAGGCATTTTGTGAAGACCATGGGCGCAGTAGATAAGCCAAAGGGCAGTGCAGAGAACTGGTAATGCATTGAGCCAGCTATGAATCTGATCTTCTGCAAGATTGTCTGATTGGGACATGCAGGTATGCCTCTTAGGTCCAAAGTAACTAGCCAAGCCTTCTTGCCCAGCATGGGTAGAAGTTGCTGTAGTGTCAACATTTTGAATTCTGGAACATCCGGGAAAGTATTTAAAATTGACAGGTCCAGTATTGGTCTCCAGGCTTTGTCCTTTCTGGGTACCAGGAAAAGTCTTGAGTAAAATCCTTGCCCCTGTTCTTGTTGTGGTACTTTTTGAATAGCTCATGTCCATGAGAGCAGAAATTTGTTTTTGAGCCTCTGCCCATTGGTTTTGTGGCAGGTCTCGCATATATTTTGACCTTGGTAGGGTGTGAAAGTGGAACCTGTAACCCTGAGAAACAATATTCAGTACCCATTTGTCCTGGGTGATCATGTGCCAATTTTGTGAGAAAAGTGCTAGTTTTCCCCCTAAGGGTGCTGTCAAAAGGCAAGTGCTTGGCTTTTGTAGAGGGAAGTCATTGGGACCGTTTCCTATAAGGTTGTGATTTGTCTTCTCCGCCTTTGGGGGCTGAAGCACCCCATTGTTTAGGTCTGTATGAGCCTTGGGGCTGAGATCTGCCACTTGGGCGTCTGTATCTGCCTCTTTGTGGCCTGTCTGACACTGGAAAGGGCCAATTTTTAGAAGGCCAGTTCCTGCTAAATCTAGGTGGCTGAACCTGTAAGAAATCCTTTACTGTCTGCATTGATTTTGCTTTATCCTCCATTTTCTTTAACACCTCCTCTGCCTTTACACCAAACAAAGTATCATGCTGTAATGGAGCATCCAATAATTTTGCTTTAACATGATCAGGTAAACTTTGTTCTTTTAACCAAGCATGCCTTCGAATGACAGAGCCTGTAACTGCAGCTCTGCAAGAAGCCTCTAAAGAATCAAAACCACATTGCAGAGTATGTTTTCCCACCTGTTCAGCTGCATGCAATAAATCCTGCATTTCCTTATTGTCAGGAAATTCTGAGCTTGTAAGCATTTTCTGTTTTAGCAAAGACATTAGGTATTGTTGATATTTAAGCAAGTGAAACTGGCAATTTAAAGCCTTTACAGCTAAAGTAGCAGAAGTGTAAACTTTTTTCCCCCATCTATCCAGTGCTCTAGAATCCCTATCAGAGGGAACAGGGTTTTTTGCAGTGGAAGCCTTGACCCCTTTGGTACCCTGAGAAATTGTTTCTGGGTCAGCAGCAGGGTTTTTATAAAGAAATTTATGAGAGTCTGGGACCCTGTAGTACCTATCTGGCTTGACTGGTACAGGGGGTAAAGAATCAGGAGACAAACTGGATTCAGAAAAAACATCCATTAACCATATCTAGTACAAGGGGGATAGCAAGGGGCCTGTGCTGAGGCAGTGTATCAGGAGGGGGAATGGGATCCCCTGATCAAAGTAATTAGGTCCTCGGCCATTTTAAGCATCTGTTTCTTTGGCATAGATGACTGTCCAGGGGAATACTGTACTTGTTTCTTTGTCTTTAATGGTGTTTTAGACTTTGCCTTGGCTGCAGAAGTAGACTTGATAGTAAGCTGTGTAGGTCTGAATACACCCTCAGAAGCCTATGCCTGCTCAGCGACTCCAGACCCATTTGAGGGAGTAGTTTCTGTAGGCCCCATACCTTGAGTTTCCAGAGGCCTAGTTGTCTCCACATGGGAGTCGGAAGCGGCCTGTGGCTCTGAGGTAGCAGGTGTAAGGGGCTGCGAAAGCGTCTCACAGAGAACCGGCGACTGGCCTAGAAGAGGCTTAGTCGTTGGTTTTGGACCTCGGATGCCTGTCCTTTTCTTTGTCTCTGCGTTTTTCATGAATTCTGGTCGTCGGTTGTTCCAATGGCATTATGTAGTTAAACCTTCGGCCAAAGTAATGAAAAGCAAAATCAAACAGATGCTTAATAGTGCGTTGGTTGAATCTAGCACAAAACCGACAACTAGCAAAGTCATGGTCAGGTCCTAGGCAAGGAATACAGTAAGAGTGAAAATCCTTACGAGGTATTTGCTTCCCACAAGAAATACAATTGTTAACTTTTACTGACATCGGTGTGGAGCAAGAAAAAGTTTCTCCAATGGGGTACTGAGCTTTATTGAAGACTTCAGTTCTGAAATTCAATTTCGAAAATCTCAGGAGTCTGCCGACCAGCACTTGCGAACTGCTTTTGCTTCGGGCACTGCATGGCAAGAAAGACTGAAGAAAATGGCGTCGGCTGCATCTTATATACCCCTTGCGCACTGACGTCAGGGAGGAGGCGACATCAACCGACGCCGGGCCAGCAGGATAACCCAAGCGTAATGACTGCAACAGTGAAACACAATGATCATCATGGATGGCTCAAAGACTGACATCATTGTCTGTGGCTCACTGACAATCAAGTACCCTTTTTTTGCACAGTAGCTAAGATATGTGATCCTTCTGGCTTGCTTAGGTACCACACACTGAAGGTTGCAATCATTCTGTCATAACGGCTGACAGACTTTCATACTTCTTACTGTTCAGAAAATGGATGTTGATGCAAAACCTGCTGTTCTATTAACTTTTGGACTGGTAAACTGAACAAGAGAAAGACCCAGATTTAGCTTGTTGTCCAAGGCTACCATGGCCAGTAGGACAGCTCACAGCTCCACTTGGTTTATGTGAAGTCTACTATACAGGCTAAGCTACTTTACTACTACTGTAGAGGAGCTGAGATGACATTCCTCACCCTATTATTATACTTGCCATCGAGATGCAAGATGGATTTTGCTGCAAGAAAACAAGTCCCACACTAAAACTGCTGGAAGGTGTCGATCACCAACAGCCAGGCAGAAAGGGACCACGCCAGAAGCAGATCCAGAAGTGTGAGATGACTTTACAACTGACATCTAATATTCCACTGCAACATTCACACCCTCAGTCATGTGAAAGGCACAATGGCTATCTCAACTGTCATTAAACTCAAGTTGCAAGAGGGTCCAAATTTGGAGCACCAACTGTGCCCTCACCCAAACAGCCAAAGTGATGACTTCCCAGACCACTTCTACTACCAGGAATAACCACCACCAGAGAATGACCAACACCATGTACTTAAGGCGATCCTATGAGATGGATTCAATCAGGTCATCTTCCCCAGTGGCAGCAACCATAGAAGTACTCATACCAGAAATACAACCAGCTGTTAGTCACACAGGTAAGGGAAATGACTCCTTTTATTGCAGGGTCTTCACAAAAAAAAAAAAAAAAAAAAAAAAAAAAAAAAAGCTAGTATCTTAAACACTCTGGACGCAGGGGAAAAACCAAAAGGTAGCACTGTAAGTGCATGCCATCTTACAGCAAATCTAAGGAGTTTTTCATGGGGACAAAACATTATGCCAAAAGGCATTCATCAATGCAGCACAAACATAACCCCCACATCCAGCAACATCCAGCAACTGACTTACCAGAAATCAATGAAGTCCAAAATTGGAGGTATGATAAGAATGCTTGGCTTTATCTGAAAAATGGACAATCTTCAATGGTAGTTCTTTCTGGTGGAATACTTACCAGGTGTAACATGTAGCCATTTGGATCTACATCAAACACGGTCATTCTTTTGTAACTGCCCTCTACATCAGGGGAAACTTGAGGACAGTACTAGATGATAAAGTACAGTTTTGTACCTACCATAAATGTAGATGTTCGAAGATCCACATTGCTGCAGTCCTTACACTTGAGTAGTCCGCTGTCCTCGGTCGGCCCGAATATCAAAGTATTAGGCTGACGTCGGTCAAGGCGCTTAAGACTGACATCAGGACGTCAGGGTACAAATGCGCATGACCGACGTCATATCCTCAGTCTTTTCTTGCCCCAGATGTCAGAAGACCCTAAACAGAAAGGTCAAAACCAAAAGACAGCAAAAAACAACCAACCACCCTTGCACTAATCATATGAACAATATATACAATATGCACAATATTTACAACCCAAACCACACAACCGCCTCTAACAACAGAGGGAAGGAGGAGGGTAAATTGGACTGCAGCAATGTGGATCTTGAACATCTACATTTATGGTAGGTACAAAACTGTACTATGTTCTTCATCTCACATTGCTGCAGTCCTTACACTTGGGTAGAATCCCAAAGCAGAGGTAAGGGAGGATGGCAAAACTATAAAGTAGTAGGGGCTGCCAAAATGCCCTGTAAAATAGCAGTGGCAAACCCAGCCCTAGATTTAGAGTAAAGTGGAAGGTGGTAATGCTTAGAGAAAGTATGCACTGAACTCCAAGTAGCTGCCTCCAAAATATCTTTAGTTGCCACCCCCTTAAAAAAGCTGCAGAAGTGGCAGTAGCTCTAGTGGAATGAGGCCTAATCCCAGCTGGAACCTCCTTACCATGATGGGAATAACAGAAAGCAATACAAAACCCAATCCACTTAGAAATAGTTTGTTTTGACACAGGCTTGCCCTGAGAACCCAAAGCAAAAGAAACAAACAACTGCTGAGACTGCCTGAACCCTTTAGTTCTGCTCAAATAATATCGCAACTGCCTGTGTATATCCAAGGTGTGCAAAATCTTTTCCCCTTTATTTTGGGGGTTTGCATAAAAAGTAGGCAAATGAATAGTTTGGTTTAAAGCCACACTAGAAACCACCTTAGGCATAAAGGAAGGATTAGTACGTAAAGATACCCTATCCTTATTGAAAATTAAGAAAGGCTCAACTGCCATAAAGGCCTGTAATTCCGAAACCCTTCTCGCAGAAGTAATGGCCAACAAAAAAGCAGTCTTCCATGATAAATATTTCAACTCGGCAGTAGCTGCAGGCTCAAAAGGTTGTACAGTGAGTTTCTCCAACACAAAATTGAGATCCCAAGCAGGAGTAGGAGCTCTCGCTGGGTCTTATATTCTTTGCCCCTCTAAGGAATTGCTTAAACAAAGGATGAGAAAACAATGGTGGATCACAGTCATAATGAGCAGAAATTGCTGCAGCATGAATCTTAATAGAAGAGAAGGACAAACCTTTGTCCAGTAACTCAGCAAGATATTGAAGAGCCACACTTAAATTAGGCTTAGCAACATCAAATTCCTTTGCTGCACTCCAAAATAAAAATCTCTTCCATTTATCTGCGTATACTTTCCTTGTACTAGGCCTTCTGGCCTCCAAAATAACATTCAAAACTTGCTGCGGAAGCTGAGACCCTCCAGGGTTTAAAACAGAATATGCCAGGCTGTTAGGTGAAGAGAGTGAAGTTTGACATTGAGTAAATGACTGTTCTCTTGAGACAGCAGATGTGGAATCGAAGGCAAAGGCCATGGAAGCTCCCGAACCAGACTTCTCAGTAATGGGTACCAGTGCTGTCGAGGCCAATCTGGAGCTATTAGTATCATCTTTGGCTTGTCCTGTCTGACCTTTAGGAGTACCTTTGGGAGGAGAGGCAGAGGTGGAAAGGCATACACATGAAGATTGCTCCAATTGAAAGAAAGAGCATCCACTTTCCAAGCTGTGGGATGAAACCTTTTTGTGCAAAACTTTGGCAGCTGGTAGTTTAGTGGAGAAGCGAACAGATCTATGTCTGGAGTTCCCCAAGACACTGTCAATTTCTGAAATACATGAGGATCCAATTTCCACTCGTGGGGATCCATAATTCGTCTGCTCAACACATCTGCTAAGGAGTTCTGTGCTCCGGCAGAAACCTTGCCTGAAGATTGAGCTGTAAACTGAGAGCAGTCTCCCACAAAATCATTGCTTGCCTGCAGAGAGGATAAGAATGTGTTCCCCCTTGCTTGTTGATGTACCACATGACAGTTGTGTTGTCTGTTAGAACCAACACCTGCCCTGGAAGAAGTAAATCCTTGAAAGCTATTAATGCAAATTGGACTGCTAACATCTCCTTCAAGTTGATATGTAGATGTTGTAGTCTGGCAGGCCACGTGTCTTGTATCCACTTTCCATTTAGATGAGCTCCCCAAGCTTTGTCTGAGGCATCTGTCGTTAGAATCTGACTCGCCTCTGGCCGGGTCACAGAGAGCCCTTGTTTAGGTGACATTCCTGAGCCCACCACAAAAATTCCTTTTGAATGCAAGGTATTATCTGAATGACAGTGTCCAAATCTTGGCAGTGCTGTGTCCATACATTTTTGAGATACCATTGTAGCTTCCTCATATGCAGTTTGGCATTGGGAAGCACCAGAATACAAGATGCCATGAACCCCAAGGCTTGAAGGACTGTCCTTGCAGTCAGCCTGGACTGATGAGACAATTGATGGAAGTAAAGGGAAAGATTCTTTTGTTTGTCCGGGGTCAAAAAGGCCATCTGGGATGCTGTATTCAGTCTCACACCTAGAAAGCACATGTCTTGAGAGGGTACTAGACTGGACTTTATTTCGTTCACAGAATACCCCAGGCATCTTAGCACTGCTATCACATATTGCAAATGATGAAGAAGCTCGTCCCTCCCTTTGGCCAGAATCAGGCGATCGTCCAAATAAGGATAGATCTGTATTCCTTTTAGCCTGAAGAAAGCTATCACTGGAGCCAGAACCTTTGTGAACACTCTGGGCGCAGTAGATAAGCCAAAGGGCAATGCAGAGAACTGATAATGAGAAGTCCCAGCTCGAAAACGCAGATACTTCCTGCAACTTAGCCTGATAGGAACATGAAGGTAAGCTTCCTTGAGATCCAGAGTCACCATCCAGTGATCTTTGCCCAGCAGAGGTAAAAGCTGTTGTAACGGCAACATTTTGAACTTGGGAATGTCCAGGTAAGTGTTGAGGATAGATAAATCCAAAATTGGTCTCCACGTGTTCCCCTTCTTTGGTACTAGGAACAGGCGAGAATAAAATCCTAGGCCTACTTCTGGCAGAGGGACCGGCTGTATGGCCCCTATTTGCAGCAGCAGAGAAATTTGTTTGTGAGCCTCTATTCTTTGCTGAGGAGGAACGTCTGGCATGCCTTTGAAAGGAGGCAAGGTATGGAAATAAAACCTGTAACCTTGGTGTATAATATCCAATACCCATCTGTCCTGGGTAATTAAACTCCAATTTTCTTTGAAGAGTGCCAACCTTCCTCCCAAAGGTGCTGCCAGACAAGAAGGCTCTGGCAGCTGAAAAGGTAGGTCATTGGGCCTGTTTACGAAAGGACTGGCCTCTGCCCTCACCCGAAGACTGTGCAGGTGAACTCCCTGTTCTAGGTCTGAAAGAGCCCTGAGCTCTACCCCTACCACGTCTAGATCTTCCCCTAGACTGTGAATCATAAGAAGGGTACGTCCACCCCTTAGCAGGCCAAATCCTGCTAAACTTCGGAGGCTGAACTTGCAAAAAATCTTTAACAGTCTGCATAGACTTAGCCTTGTCTTCCATTTTCTTTAAAACTGCCTCCACAGGTGAACCAAACAATACATCAGACTGTAAAGGAGCATCTAAAATCCTTGTCTTAACATGGTCAGATAAGTTCTGATCCCTCAGCCAGGCGTGCCTGCGAAGAACTGACCCAGTGGCAGCCACCCTAGACGAGGCCTGTACAGCATCAAATCCACATTGTAAAGAATGCTTACCCACCTGTTCAGAAACATGTACCAAATCTTGTAACTCTTTACACTCAATGCCTTCCGCCAGAGCATTTACCTTAGACTTCAATTGAGAAAGAAGATAGTTTTGATATTTCAACATGTGAAACTGGCAATTCAAAGCCCTCATAGCTAAGGTGGAAGAAGTATAGACTTTCTTTCCCCATCTATCCAAAGCTCTGGCCTCTTTATCTGGAGGAACCGGATTTTTTACCACAGAGGCCTTGACACCCTTAGGTCCCTGACTAACTGTTTCTGGGTCCGCCCTAGGACTCTTATACAAATATCTATGAGCTTCAGGCACCCTGTAATACCTGTCCAGTTTAACAGGAGCAGGAGGCAAAGAATCAGGATTAAGTGAAGCCTCTGCAAACACATCTTCCACAACATCCAGAACAGGTGGAATAGCCAAAGGCCTATGCTGGGGTAAAAGCAAAAATTCCCTAAGCCTTTTCCTGGAATCAGAGAAGTCCTGACCTTCCCACTTAAAATGTTCCCTCATAGAATGAAGAGTCTCTGAAAAAGAAAAATCCTCTGGAGGAGAAGCAGAAGGAGTAGAATCATCCACATCAGAATCAGAATAAGGAGAATACTCCTGCAAGTCTTCAGCCGAAGACTCTGAAACATCCGAAACCTGCTCAAAACTCCCCAACTCTGGTTCCACCCTAGGCCTCTTATCAGGAGGGGACAAAGAACCTCTAATCAAAGTAATTAAATCTTCTGCCATTTTGAGCATGTGCTTCTTGGGCACAGATCCTGAAGAACTAGGAGTGACACCAACAGAAGCTAAACCTGGCCTGCCTCTGGGAGAAGCCTTGGAAACAGAAGGAGAGGGCCTAACCACCCTAGGAAGGGAGGGGAGTACAGTAACCTGAGAAGCCCCTTCAGCCTGACCTGCCTCCTGAGAGGCCACATCTTGCAATATCAAAGTCTCCCCCTGGGACTCCAGAGAAGCCTCCGGTGGAACCACCGGTTCCACTGACGCCTCTAAAGAACCGGCGTCCGGTACGGACGACTCTTCTTGCCTGGGTTTAGCTGCTTTGTCTTTTCGCTTCTTCAAGAAGCGGAGTCTGAGCATCCGACGGCATATTGTAATTGCACCGCTTCCCGAAGACCAACCTGGCACAATCTAACCTTCGCTTAATAGTGCGCTTATTAAACCTAGCACAAAAGCGACACCCAACAACGTCGTGCTCAGGCCCCAAACAAGGAATACACAAAGTATGATAATCTCTATGCGGTATCTGCTTCCCACAAGAAATACAGTTATTCACTTTTTCTGACATCCGGTAAACCACTGAGGCATGAAAAAACTAAAATATTCCCCAACGGGGTACTTAGCCAACTTTGACTCGGTTTGAAACTCCGAATTCGAAAAATTTCAGAGCGCCGAACGGCACTTGCAACGCTGCTTCTGCATCGGACCATGCGGCAAAAAAGACTGAGGATATGACGTCGGTCATGCGCATTTGTACCCTGACGTCCTGATGTCAGTCTTAAGCGCCTTGACCGACGTCAGCCTAATACTTTGATATTCGGGCCGACCGAGGACAGCGGACTACCCAAGTGTAAGGACTGCAGCAATGTGAGATGAAGAACATCCAGGGTTTCTGCTGAGTTGGTGGGGCAAAGCTCCAGAGTCAAAGCTGGGGGCATGAGACTAATTATTAGGAAATTCTTCTTTACTTATTCACATCTGCCAGTATTCAGTTAATGAGGAGTCAAGTTCCTATGTGCTACTTCTTCACTCTCACGTACGTCTTTATTTTGTACAGTATGCTATATTTAAATCAGAAGTGCAGCAGTCATACTGCTCATCATATCTGATTTTATATGACATTTTGCCCAGTCTCTCATTCAAGTTTTAATTTTTCTTGTAAATCACTGAAGGTTGCAATCATTCTGTCATAACGGCTGACAGACTTTCATACTTCTTACTGTTCAGAAAATGGATGTTGATGCAAAACCTGCTGTTCTATTAACTTTTTAGCGAATCAGAGTTGATTTAATTTCTCCCAGATTTGGACCTTTACCCCCCCAACACAGTTATTTTTGGCTTTGTCCAGACCTCTTGAGCAAAAAAAGTTGAAAGATACCTGCAGTTTACTTTGAATACAAGTTGCCATGCAGCACTAACAAAAGCTAAAGCACTGCACACTTGAGAAAGATGCACAAAGTTTTTAAATTCAAAGGTTTTAGTCAGAAGCCACATTTACATTAAGATCAACATACTGCATACTGTCTCTGAAGGCAAATGGAAGGTGGACACAAAATGAGAGAAATTTATACTTACAATGTGCATCTAAAAATGTAAGGACTTCACCTACAGCAACATTGGCACCCAGAAGTCTTGCAGTTATTAACCCCTTTCTCTCTTTCTGCCGTACAACTTTCACAATTTGAAATTGCTTTACATACTCGTCTAACTGCTCCTTCAAATAATCTGAAAAAAAGACACATGATCAGTTTTCTTCTAACAGGTAAACATGCTATTTAGCCTTTCCAGTGTGGCATACATTACAAGACAGTAAGAAAAATTAGTTTTATTTTTTAATCTTATGACTGTTTACTTTACAAGTTAGACAGTTCTTGCTGTTCTCTGAACTCTGCCCCTCCAAACGTTCTACCATTTTGTAAGCTTCGCATTTGTTTTTTAATTTGTGCATCTCTAATACATTCACCATCTTCAGAGGTCATCAGTTCTGACAGTGTTTTTCTTGTTGCTACTTTTCTAGGAAGAAATGTTTTTCAATTAATTAACCACTTACCTCAAACGTACAGACAATACAGCTTAGCTGTTACTTTGGCTGAAATTATGCTACTTTATTCTTTACAGTAAGTTCATTCATTTCCATATCATGTCTATTCCAAGTCATAGGTTTAAACTGAGCAGTTGGGTCCAGCAGAACTTTAGAAGCCCACCCACTGCAGTTTCCACCACTTGTTTTCCTTGTCTGCAAGAGCTTAAGCAGACAACCCCCGAGTTGAATTTATGGATCCCCAGCTACTTGTCAAGGCTAGCTTTAAACAGGGAGCTAACCTTGTTTGACAAGGTCTGGGAGCTTACTCCACAGGTACGGGATACTTTGGGAGTGATTGCTATCCTGCCAACAGCTTCTATTAACATTTCTACATAGGTTTAAGCTCTTAGAGTAAGTCCTAGTGATACTGCCAGATTCCTGGATATACAAGAGGTATAAACAGGACTGGGTCCTGTCTTTTATTTTACAGGCCAAATAGAGATCAGGTAGGAGTCTGGAGAAGACTACCGTACCATGGCAGATATTTCAGATGCTCTGTTTAGCCTTAAGGAGCTCATATCACAGATTTTTTTTTTGTCAGGAACCCTTCAATTTCTATGAGTTGTCTAATACGTTTCCACAGGTACATGCTGAAGAGAACACTACTTTCTGTCATGGATTGCACTAGAGAGAAGTACAGGGAGAGAATAACACCTTAAGAGCTGCAGAATATACTTTTAGTAATAAGATGGACAAGGTACAAGGATTTCCTAACCATTCTTATCATGCATTGTGGTCAAAGTACATGTCACTATCTACAAATATGCCAAGGTCTCTAAAGTGTCAACTTTGCAGAAGGAATGCAGGGGTGTTCATGCTTCCCAAAGAGTAAAATACAGTTTTTTTTTATAAAGCTTGAGCTCAGGGCCTTGACACCAAGAATTAGCGTGAGCTAGTCTTTCTTGCCGTTCATAGGTATCTGCTTCAGAGTTCATGATTGCACTAAGGTTGAAATCAACATCAAACGTATTAAGTCAAAGAACATTTATGTCCCTTGGACATCAGAGAATAATACAATGAGGAAGAGTGGACCCAATATAGAACCCTTCACTTTCTCAAACAAGATTGCAAACTAGGACTCTCATACTGATCCGTGTCCTGGTTCCACAACAACCTTTCCAGATCTCATTCAGTTAAAATAGTAAGTCTGTGACTATACTCAAAAGATTTTTATCAGTGACCTTTCCGGTAAAAACATCTCTCTTATACAGTATGCAGACTTACCTGTTCTACCCAAAACCTTGACACACTAACACAACACAGCCTTTCACTTCAATAGAAACACAGCTGTCCAATTCACAGCTATTCCTTATCCGTAAAAGATTTAAATTAATTATTTTAACACCCCGCCCAACAACTAGAACACCAAAATGCACTTTCGGTATAATCTACTCAAACTTCACAGTAATCTAACATGAACTTGTTCAGCACACAAAACTCCTAGGAGTCTACACGGACAAAAATCTGAAATTCAACTACCACACTTGACACACAGTCAAGAAACACATCAGAAACTAGGATGCCTGTACAGAATAAAAAAAACCTGACTGATTCATGTTACAATGTTTTGTTGCCAATCTCCCTCATACAGACCATCACCATTTGGCACTCAAAACAGTTGAAATGCCTTTAATTAACAAACCACCTTACTCCCATCTTGTCATCATTGACAACCTCATAAATAGGTTCATAGGTTGGTACTAGGCTATTGGCCTCAGGGCCTAAACAAACCTAGCCATAACAATTCCCTGACTATTTCTTCCCACAGTATTTACTTCCCTGGACCCCTGTCTAGCAGGGCGACTGACGTGATCCCCGGGGTGAATTTCCTATCTCCCATCCAATCATCAAGGTTCCTTTTGAAGAGGGCCAAAGATGTATGGGCAGTCTATTCCAGCCCTTTCTAATACATAGCCTCACAAACGACATATACACACACCCTACAGACAATTCTGCCAGTAACCCTCTAACTATACATCTAAAATCCGGAGCACTATTCCAATCTCTGAAACAAGGCTACTCATAAAGCCCTTAAAAACAAAGCTAAAAAATCTCATCTAATAAGTTCATGGCTCTCCCCTAGTCAAGTGACCTGAAAACAAGCCAAACTGCCTACTATTCATTTTCTACTTTTTGGTCCTAATTCCTTCTGTCATTCCTACCTTTTCCCTAGCTACCCTTACCCCACTTCTAGGCTCTTTTCTTCCTCATTTTTTCAACTGTTTCTAAACTCTCTCCACTTCCCTCCTGCATTTCTACAACTATTCCTGGTCATTACTAGTCAAATAATCATACATTAACATATTTGCACCTCAGTCTCTACTGCTCAAATGTTTCTGGATTCCAAATATAGTCAACATAATTTGTTTTTAGATACATGCCTGTTTACTTAGGACTTAACTACAACATATTAAGAATACTTTTTTTTTTTTACTTTTATACTTTCATCATATCACTCATTTATTTTTCTACTTATCTGTACTCAGTTTGTATAACTTTTATGTGGAGCTCCCTGCCCTAGGCCTTTGATGAAAAAGGGCCTTCCACCAAAGTCAGACTTTCCTGGTCAACTAAAGCAATAAATAAAATGTTACTGATGCTGCACAGACTCTCATTTCATATTTTTATATCTGCATTTGAGAGAGTATTCCATTCTCCAGGTAATACAGCACAAGACATAGCTAGCTAAAATACAGCTTACTAAGCTTGAAGAGGTCTGAAGCACTCACTCAATGAGCCTTCAACTCAATGGGGACATACTTTGCAGTAAACAGCCAGACAGTTTTGCGAGTTAAGAGAAGAAAAGAACACACCCCGTACAATGGACTGAAGTACAAATCTGGTAATATAACTTTGGAATGAATCAAAGTGTTTCAGATTCTGGACCATGCCAAATTAGGATACTGTAACACATTGGCAAAACTGTAATAGATTTCTCCACCTTCCATTTGTCTCATTTTCTATGCCCAAGAAGAACATTTCTCTATCTCTTGGATGACTGCTGACCTAGATAAGTAGTCAAGAGATTGTTTATTTTTTAAATTGCTGTCCAGCAACACTCAAGCCTACCTGAAGTTGTCCATATTTTTAAGACTGCTCCTTAGGTATTTTGTACTGTCCTGCAGCACGCATGCACAAGCAACACATCTAGCACCAAGTGAACACTCAGATGTACTTTGGGGATTCTAAGCAGTGCTGCACAGTGCCCTCCTCCAAGCCTGCATTTTCCCAAATACAGGCTAGTACAAAAACATACTCATGGTGACTGTCTGCAATATACGTCAGCTTTAAATGCTCACCTAATCAACTTCTAAATGGGCTGCAAAAGTCAAAGATGGCAAGAAGCACCTAAAACCAACCACAGTGAAGAACAAGTACATCAATCAGCATATCAGGTTTTCTGCTATTCGTTACTACCATCAAAAAGCCCTAGCAGACTAATAGAAGGAAATTATTTAAGGTAGTGTGCATGAACCGTTTCTACTAATGGTGACAGACCTTCTAAACTACCTCCTAATGTTACTTGTGAAAGAAATCCTAATACATTCTAATATTACCTGTGAAAGAAATCCTAATGCATTAAGAGAAGCTATGACAAATGAAACCCATGTGTATGACTGGATGAGCAGACACCTTGTTGGACTACATACATGGGTTCCTCAGCAGTGAATTTGTATTTTTGTAACCTCACATACAAATGAAAAGTTTTTTTTTAATGGCATAGGTAAGATCTATCCACTGATACAAGGAACAGCAGTAATCTAAAATGGTTCAAAAGAGGCTTGAGTCAGTTTCTCCAGCACAAAGTTGAAGTCCCAAGGTGGAGCTACAAGTCTTCTGTGAGGTCTAATGTGAAGGATGCCTCTGAGGAACTGTTTAGCTTCAAGTCTAAAAGCTAAGGGTGGAGAAAGGGCAGACAAAGAGAGAGCTGACAAATGAGCTTTTATGAAAGAGTACTCTAACCCTGCATTAAGCAATTCACACAGATAGGACAGAACCATTGGTGGGTCCGCCATCATTCGGTCCTGGTTTCCAGCAAGACACCAAATCGAGAACCTCTTCCATTTGGAGGGGTAAGATTTTCTAGTATTAGGTTTCTGGGCCTCCTGCAGGACTTGAAGCACATCCTCAGAATAAAGGTATCAGAAAGGATCAGGGCTCTATCACCCACAGGTTCAGTTGGAGGGTTTTCAAGTTTGGGTGGATGAGTGAGCCCTTGTTCCGTGTTAGTAGGTCCACTCTATGGGGCAACTTGTGGTGACTACCCTTGGCTAGATGAAAGAGAAGGGGGAAGCAATGCTGTCTTGGTCAATAGGGAGTCACCAACAAGATTTTTGTTTTTTTCCTATTGAATTTTCATCAGGAGTTTAGGAATGAGTGGAAGGGGAGGGTGCATACAGGCATTTCCCCTTCCAGGAGATTGACATGACATCCACTCTCCATGCCACAGAATGGGGTTCTCTAGCACAAAACTTTGGGAGTAGTTTGTTCAAGGGGGAGGCAAACAAATCTCTCTGAAATACCCCACTGCTGGGACAATGTCCAGGAACACATCCATGTGAAGCATCCATTCGTGGGCTTGTGTTCTGCATCTGCTTAGAGTGTTTGCCACAGCATTCTGACAAAAAGAGATGTAAACTCCATGGAAGGATACATCTAGAAGGTGTGCTAGATCCCAGGACTGCATGCATGGCTAGTCTGCAAAGGAGGCAAGATCTGTCCCCCCCCCACCCCAGTTTGTTTATGCACCAGAAGACTGTCATGTTGCCTGTGTGGATACGTAACCTCTCTGGTCTGATCAGGGGTTGGAAGGCCTAAAGTGCAAAGATTAATGCCTTCATTTCCTTGACGTTTATGTGATCCCTCACCTGGGAGGGTGACTACACTCCGTGAACCATGTGGTGATCCAGGGCTGCTCCCCAACCAGTGCGGGATGAATTTGTTAACAGGACTTGAGTTGGTGGCAGTGGGTGAATGGGGAGGCCTGGATTTAGTGACAATTAAGTTACATACCACTGGAGCTCCTTCTTGAGATGGGGTAGAAGAGGGATTTGGTATACTACAGGGTGGGCATGTTGAGATCATTCTGACTTGAGGAAACATTATAGTTTCCTAGTGTGCAACCTTGCTACAGGAAGCATAGGGATGGTGGGATTCCATCAGTCGCAACATTCTGAGGAATTGCCTGGCAGGCATCTGATCTAAGGGGAGAATCTCTGGAAAGTGCAGCGAAATCTCCTGTGCCTTGGTAGGTGGGAGCAAGACCACCATGCTCTAAGTTTGAAATCTGCACCCCAGAAAGGTAAGATCGTGGGATGGGACCAGAGATGATTTCCCGAAATTTATAGTAAATTCCAGGCTTTGCAGAATGGCAATTGCCATTTGGAGATTTTGGTTCAATTCTGGTTGAGAACTGGCTTAAATCAAAAGGTTGCCTAGGCAGGAAAAGATTAGGATCCCTTGGAGTCTGCAAAAGGCTACCACAGGAGCTAGACATATGTGAAGACTCTTGGGGTAGTGGAAAGTCCAAAAGGCAAAGCCAAGAACTGACAGTGCAAGGATTCCACAGAGAATCGTAGGCATTTTCTGTATCTGGGGTAAATGGGAATATGGACGTAAGCATCCTTGATGTCTATGGAGGTGAAGAATACTTAAGGGAGGATAAAAGGAAGCAGGTTTTCAGAGTAAGCAGTCTGAATGAGGAAACTATGAGGAAGCCATTGAGGTAAGAGAGGTCTAGTACGGGTCTCCAAGGACTTCCTTCCTGGGAACTAGGAATAAGCGGGAGTAAAAGCCTCTTCCCTCTTGTCCTGGGGAAATAGGTTCGATAGTGCCCTGTTCTAGCAGGCTTTGCAGGACTGGAGGGGAAAAGGGGGCCAGATTTTTTGGTGATAGGGGTATACCCCTGAAGGGAGGCACCTTTTGCCAGACCATCAAACAAAGCTCCTCATAAGCACTCTTCAAGAAAAATCTTGATGATTGGATGGGAGATAGGAAATTCACCCTGGGGATCATTTCTGTGGCTCTGCTTGACAGGGGCACAGGAAAATAATTTTCTTGGGTGGCAAAAGCCAGGATACTGTTTGGCTAGGCTTATATAGGCCCTAAGGTCAATAGCCTAGCACCTGCCTATGAACCTATGAAGTACCCCCTCTTGATAATGCTTAACACCCAAGAGTCTTCAGTGATGAGTTTCCAAGATAGAAGGGATAGAGTAAGGCACTGAGGAAAAGGAAAGGGAGGGCAGCCTGCTGAAGGGGTCATGAGGAGGAGTACAATCAGGAAAGGGCTGTTTAGCCATCTGGGAAGAAGAGGAAGTAGGAGAAAACTGTTGAGTCTTCTTATGCCTTTTCCGGCATCTTGCTTGTGGGGTTCTGGATTGCCTGCATATGAAGACATGTTTTGCAGGGTAGTTCCTCTGCAAATTTAGGCACAGGGGATACCAGAATGTGGTCAAGGTCCAAGTTCCTTGCTTTTCTCCTGCAGAGATCTGAAAATTTCTGCACAGGGTTTTAACAAAAATGCCAGTATTGTCTAAGGTGCATTCATTAGTTATTGCCTTAATAACCTCAGGTAGGAGTTGAAGCCTACACCAGGTAAATTTTCTGAGGGCAGAAGAGGAAGCTGTAGCTCTAGAAGTGGCTTCTACAGCATCCTAGCTGTACTAGAGCATCTGGCTACCTGAGACGAAGTAGCAAGGAAGGAGGATGCCAGGGCCTTGTTTTCAGAGTCTGGCATGTCTGAAATAAGTTTAGAAATCTGAGAGAGAAGCTCTAAGTTGTACCTGTTGTGTGTGTCTGGTAGTTTAGAGCTCTGAAGGCTAGGGTGGCTGAGGTATAGATTTTCTTTCCCAACCTAACCAACTGTCTGCTATCCTCATCCGAAGGGAGGAGGGAGGTAGAAGGAAGCGACCTGGAGGCCTTATCAGAGGCTACAGATATCACCGAAGAATCTGCAACTGGGGCCTTAAATAGAAAATGGCAGGCCTTGGGTACCTTGTAGTACCTCTCCAGCTTTTTCAGAACTGGAGGCTGAAAATCAAGATGAGTGGAAGTGGATGCAAAAGCATCCAAAAAGGCAGGTATGATAGAAGGAATGGCTAAAAGACTAGGGACTTACTTAGAGGTCATCATATTAATGTTCTGGACCTCAAACATCTCTGTACTGTCCCATTCCTCTTGAGAAGAAGAATCTTCCTCAGAAGTGGCCAGAGGCCTAGGTCTTTTCTGTGGGGAAGTAGGCCAAGCCAGAGGGGACACAGGGCAAACTGATGTAGGCCTAAACACCATAAAGGCCTTAAACAGACCTTGAGTGAGGTTGTGCTTCCTTCTGTAGGTCGGGAGGGGGGTGGGGAACATGCATAGTTTTCTGTTTCTTCTTTGCTGGAGTATCCATACAGTGCAAAGGTGGAGGGCTGGACGTAGGCCTACATTCAAACAAATCTGAGTTAACGTCCATCCTAACGATAATCTGGTAACTCCCCTAGGGCCTTCTGACCCAATAAGCCTGGGTTCCCCCTGGACATTGGTGGTCGATGTCTGAGTAGCCTCTCTGGACGTGCATACATCTGGTGCCAAGGTGGCCTGTGAAATGGGCTCAGCCTGTGGGTCTGAATCCAGGGCTGCACATCTCTCAAACAGCTCGTGTGCTATGGGAGAGATGTCCAAATCGAGAGGCACAGCTTCGGCTTCAGGCCTGTTTTTTGTCCTTGTGCTTAGCAGCTTCGTCATTGGGTCCGAGGAAGAATCCATAGCACTCTTCACTAAAAGCTTAAGGCACTGGTTTCCTAAGTAGATCACAAGGGAAGACAGAAGACTTTTGGAGGGTCTTGGGTACAAAGGACTGGCAGAAGGAGCACATTTTGTGATCATGCTGAGGGCAGAGGGAAAAAAAGGCAATGGGAATGAATATCCTTATGTGGAATCTATCTTCCACAGTCACACTTCCTTTGCCTGGATGACAGTAACCTCAGTAAAGGATAAGGTAGCAAAAAAGTACAAAAAAGGTTACCCCAATGGGGCACTTATCTTACTCAAGCAGCGATTCGGACAGCAAAGCAACATCCAGGATGGGTAAACTGAATGGCAGCAAGGAAACCTATGTGGATGATGTGCGCATATGTGTCTTTTAAGGCCAATGTCTGCTGGTGGCCTACGTCAAACGTACCGCGCAGCCTACGTAGTAAAAGACTTTGATATACTGGCAGTCATGTCATCTCCATGGCAGGCAACTTCCCTTATATGTCAAGAATAATGAAAAAAGATGAATACAAGGATATACTATATATATATATATATATACATATATTTTATATATATATATATATATATGTAAATAAATATAGATTACATACATATACACACCAACTCGGAGAACACACTTCGGTGAGGAAAGGGCATGTTCAATCAGCTGATTTTTTTCAATTAGCTCTGGTGATTTTTTTCTGTGATCACACATTTCAATCACCTTCAAATTCAAAAGTTAGGAAGTGCAGCACCCAGCAGGATAAAAGCACTGCCATCACACTAAACAAAACTCAGAGGACAAAAAGTCTACCAAAGCCAAATTTGAGGCAATTTGGCCTCCCAGCCCAAGGACAACCACAAAGCAGTCTTTAGCTATGTCCACAACCTCAAAGGCAATACACAACTGTGTGCAGAACTCATTGTAAATGGAGCCACTTCTACTGAGCCAGAAAATGTAGCAAACCTCCTGGCTGATAAATTCAGCTCCAACTTTACCCCTCTCTCCCCCTCAATCTTCCCTCAGGAAACATTATCAAATACAACTCCCGCTACTATGACTAGGGAACAGGTCCTTAATGTTCTCTCTAATACCAAGAACACTGCATCAATGGGCCCAGACAATATTCCAGGATGCCTTATTAATAGCATGAAACATGACCTATCAGGGCCTCTGGAATTACTATTTAAACTGTAGCCTCCAAACAGGCTTCATGCCTCATGAATGGAGAAAGGCAACAATCATCCCCTCTGCCCAAATACGGGCCATCTACGGACCCACAAGTCTCACTAGTCTTATATGTTAAGCCACAGAAAGAATTATCATGGAGATGATCAGTACAGATATAGTAAACCTCTAGACACTGGACTCAACCCAGTTTGGTTTCGTCAACCTGGTGGACTACTTCGAGAAGGTCACCAAAGCAATGGATGAGGGCAAAGTTGTTCACACTGCCTACCTTGACCTGGCCAACGCATTTGACAATACCAAACTCTGGCATTGTTGACAAATGCAAGAGGCTACGTATAAACCCGTATGTCACCCGGTGAACAGCCAATTGGCTCACAGACAGGACCCAGGAAGTTAGAATTGGGAGTCCACCTCTACAAACAGGCCAGTCACAAGTGGAGTCCTTCAGGGATCAGTTCTTGGACTGCTCCTTTTGGACTTTTACTTCTCAGAAGTCAAGGCCAATGCCAGTGGTCTCTGGCTAACTAAATTTGCAGATGATTGCAAATTAGGAGCTGTCACTCAATCTCACACTGACGCAAACGTTATCCGGGAGAGGCTAACAGACAAACAACTGGCGTCAGAGCCCCAGACTAAAACTAAATGCCAAGAAATGCAGAATAGTATCCTTTGGGAAACCATCCATCCCTGGTAACTATCATACTGACAACACACCCCTTAGAGTTGACCCAGTAGTCAGGGACTTGGGGACACACACAGATAGTAATCTAGCCTTTGATCATCATGTGTCTACAGTGCTGAAGAAATCATTCTATGTTGAGCAATTAATAAACAAAGGTATGGCGTCTAAGTCCAAGGAAGTCATTGCTCCACTGTATTCGGCATCCATCAGACCTATCATGGAGTACAGTACCCCTTTTGGTATGTATGTATGTAAACCAGGCATATCCAACAACTGGAACGACCACAGAAGTTCCTCACACAAAAAATACAGGGTGTAAGTAATATGTCCTATGCAGACCGCCTCAAGGCCCTATCCCTGTATTATGTCTCCTACAGGCTTTTGAGGAGAGATCTACGCCTGGCATACAGGGCATTGTCAGACCCCACTCTGATAGACCTGCTGCATAGCCACAAAATAAACAGTATCAAATTACCCATTCTAAAAACTTAAACCTTGCCCGTGATACAAACAG